>NW_017731411.1:788481-809152 GCF_001890085.2 Hipposideros armiger
AAAATTATTTCATATGTGACATCTGTTTTGATCACCTCCTGTCCACCCCGTTGGTGAGGGAGGAATGCCCACCCTAGGGTTATGAGGATGGCCAGACACGTGATACCTCACACTGAACAGTGGAGATTGGCACCGTTTTTTAATCACACTCACAGGCCAGGGTAAGAGGACCTACACACTATGCAGGGCCACTCTGGGGTTGAACTCAGGAACAGAGTGTACAGAACAGGAGTTGTGGGGTGCAAGCTTTGTAGTATTAAGAGGGTGAGGT
The DNA here is from genome assembly GCF_001890085.2 of Hipposideros armiger. Taxonomy (NCBI): domain Eukaryota; kingdom Metazoa; phylum Chordata; class Mammalia; order Chiroptera; family Hipposideridae; genus Hipposideros; species Hipposideros armiger. Next base: position 788,753 of record NW_017731411.1, read on the forward strand.
GACCCCTGGCTCCTTGGGAGGATGTGATGGACTTGTTTGAATGATTCCATGGGTTACCAGGGAACTGAAGGTCCTTATTGATCCCCATGAGAAGGCGGGTTGTTTGGCTGGGAGAGATTATCTGCAGGAGCATAATGGGAAGGAGATATGCAGTCAGGCCATTTGAGACCCTCCCAGTTTCAAATGCCTAGGCAGCACATAATATTGATTTTATGCCTTATACCACAGCATTGTTCATTGTTTATCTGGAATGATAATTTGAGTGAATGTCCTGTATTTTATTTGGCAACCTTATTTCCAAGGGTTGTTTCACAGGAATGTCTAAGAAGCCTCAGTTTTCTTGGGGACAGTTGGCTACTTGCAAGGCTCTGCTATTAGTGCCATACGTAAGAATCTGCCCTGGCCCCAGCTCTTCCACTCCCAACCCCATCTTCTCTGCACGATGAGCCTACGCTCCTGGCTGTCAGGGGCCAGATACTCTGAGGTTTGAGACAGGATTCCTTAGGAGCCTTCCTCCATATCGGTGTCTCACTCTTTGAATGGCCCGAAGAATCAAGAAGCATATGGCGAAGACTCAAACTTTGTCCAGAAACACAGTTGCCCTTTTGGCGTCTGTCCCCAGCCTCTTTATCTTTGAGCTTAAAGCTAGTCCTCTGGGCTGAGATAAAATGGAGGTCCTTCCAACATCCTTGTCCTTCCCCCAGTTTTCCTTACACAAAAATAGAAAGCTGCCTCCTCTTCCAGACTCCAAATGTGAAAATGCCTACTTGACACCCAGCATCTCCTCTGCACAGCTCGGTTCATGTGAAAATTCAACACATGATGTATAGAGCTACTCACAGGTGGCCAGGTGACCTGTAAGATGTTAGTTTGTGTTTTCTTCTTAGCTCCGTGGGAGATTGCAGGGAATTAAGCTTTGTGTTCTGTGCTCTGAGCTCCTTCCTGGTTTCAGTGGGTTCTTAATGGTTTTGGTATAACAAGACAAAAAGTCCCAAATCCTGAAAGGAGAGATATTTGGAGGAGGCGGAAGGTGGAGTTTGCGCTGATAACACTGAAGGGGTTAAAGTTTGTTTGTTTTTTGGGGGAGGGGAGGGAGGTAAACTCTCAGAAACTCCTACTCCTGAGAAAGAAATAGGAAATAGGAGCTTTATGGAGTGAGCCAGGGATGCTGGTTGAGATAGGACAATGAGAGCTGTGACTCAGGGAGCCCCAGGGAAAGACTCACTGGCTCGGTTTGGAAGCAGCTGAGCTATCTAACTTCAAGCAACCATGTGAGTTTGGAAAGTAGCCCATTGGGGATGATTCCAATTATTATTCATTATTTTTAAAACAAATACATATTAAGGACCTACTCTGTCAGCACTCTGGTGAGTGTGTTAGACATAAATGGCTTTTGGAGCTTATACTTCAATGAATTGTTATCATCTAAACAATGTGTAGCTCCAGGTTTTTAGTGGGTTATAGAACTCAGTGCTTCTACCAATAGTAGTTTAAACAGAAACATAGAAGGCAGAGTGAAATTTTTAAATACAACCAGAGGATACCAAAAAATGTATACACATTTTAAGAAAGGAAAACTGTATTAAAATTGTAATACTCAGTAAATACCGATAACAAATAATGAATACAAGTCATATTTAACTTCTGGAATTATGAGGTGCTCAAGGTGGTTACCAACAGCTTCCAGACACTTCTGATTATGGTGAACGACTGCTTGAGCAACGTTGACCAAAGTGGCCACTTGTATACATTTTTTGACACCCCCGGTATATGCTTGCTTAAAATTCTTCACTGGTTCACCATTACTTCCAGATAAAGAATAAAGTTAACAACCATGCCTTTGAAGCCCTGCTTTATCAGGCCCCCACTGGCCTCCTCATTCTCATTTGTTTCATACTGAATTTCCTTCAGTCTCACACATGAGTCATGTTCTTTTCAACAGAGAGTCATGGTCTACACTTTAGCTGATAGGCCTGTATGTTTACAGAACACTATACCGTAAATATTGGCTTGAAGGTGTCATTCTCATGCAGTCTACACATTTCTTCTCTTTTCCCCTAATTTTTAAACAGATGAATGTAAGGTAATAGTATCCACCTATGATACCCAGAATATTATGACTGGCAAGAGTTGGTGGAAGTTTACAAATAAAATAATTATTGAACCTAAAAATAATCCTCTTTTCACTTCTTTCACTTCAGTTGTACTGCCCAATATTGTAGCCACTAGTCACATGTGGCTATTAAGCCCTTGAAATGTGGTCATACAAACTGTAATATATACTCAAAGACTTCACAAAGCACTTAGTGAAAAAAAAAAGGGGGTGTATATGTAAAATATCTCAATGATGTATTATATTCATTATATGCTGAAATGGTCATATATTGGACCTATTGGACTAAAGTTAATTTCCCTTTAAAAATAGTTTTGCATTTGGCTAGTAGAAAATTTTAAATTAAGATATGGCTCACATTCTATTTCTCTAGGACAGCACTGCTTTAACCCTTTATTCACTCTTCACATCTTCAGGGAAGGCTTCCCAACCTCCCTGACTAGATGAATTCCTCCAATTCCATGGTCTGATGGCCTCTGCTCCCCACAGCCTTTCTCTTGCTTACCTGTGCGACACCTGGTTCACCTTTGCATCCTCAGTGGACTGTTGCTCAGTGTGAGAACTATTTTTGCTCATCGTTGACTTTCCACACCTAATGCAATTCTTGCTCTGATTAGTTATATGAAAATACACTTATTAATGAATAAATAAATGAGTGGCAGTTATATGAAAATATATTTATAATGGTTGACACAGAACTAGGGATGAAGTCTAATTACAAAAATAACATCAGGATTTAAAAGTTCTCATTCAGCTAGAGAGTGAGGTCAGATCATGAAAGATATAATTTAACAGGAAGAAAAGCCTAGTCTAGCACACAGATTAAAAAAAAATCAGTGGTGTCAGTAAAGGATGGGAGTATGTTTGAGTTTATGTGGGTTCTGGACTTGTAATCAACTACAAGCTCAATGTTAGCCATTACTGGGAGGCAGTGAAGGCAGTGACAATGGAAATTCTATTGGGCAGATAGAAGTAGGAAACTTCCCATTGAACTCTGTCTGTTCCATGATACCTGGTGTGTTCTATCTCAGTCTAGGTGACCTTCACAAGAGCAGTTCCAAAGGAATTTAGCTAGCATGGAAGGGGGCTTTGAAACCAAAATATATGTAGCAAAGCTGAAGGAAGTAAAAATGTTTTACTTGAAGAACAGTGAGTACATGACATGAGCTTTCAAATATTGGAAGCTGTTTTATTAAAGAAGCATAGAGACATTTTTGTATTGTTCCAGGTGGTAGAACTGGGAACTGTGGGTAATAATCACATAGTACCAATTTGTAGCTTAACATAAAGAACTTTCAATTAAGATTCGTCAGGACTTCAATGTGTTATGTCACAAAGTAATCAGTTTCTTGTTATCCACAGGTATTCACAGCTGAGACTGGGTGATCCTTTGGTTACTGCCAGGGGCAAGGAAGTCAGTCTCCCACAATTCAGCTGCTGTGTTTGGGTAACCCCGAGGAGTTGCAACCTTTGGGCCAGGACACCCTCCATAACTGGATTGGGGGTGAATGAGAGGCTCCTAGGAGTCACCAGGCTTGGGGACTGTTGAGCACGAGTGTGACCCAACTCTGTTGGGGGCAGAGGGTGATGGCAAAAGACCAGCCTCCTTCTGCTGACTTGGCCTGGTTGCCACTTGTGCGGCAGTGACCGATGGGTGGAGGGGAGGGGAGGAGGTAAGGGGAGGAACTCATCTTGGAAGGCTGGAGGCAGGGGGAGGTGAGACCGAGTACGCATTGAAGCTTCCAGTCCCTGGAGCATGTTCCCGGTCCCATCAGACTTTACTTACAAAACACCAATTCAAAGATAAACTTAAGAATGTCAACACAGCCGCTGCAGAGCATTCAACCTCAGGTGGGCCCTTCTGATCGCAAGATGCTGTGCAACTGCCTAATGAGCCTAACGGCTTATGGCATGAAGTGTTTCCAGGAAAAACAAAGGAGATGGCTTATTCTTTGGTCTGTGGCCAGTCTGGCTTGGAACCGAACATGGAGTCAAGGGGATAAAGATGACAATGAGAGGACAAGGTCAGCTGCAGCAAAGAAGAGATTTTCTGCTACAACAGGTGATCAGACACTCCAAGAAAAGGGGTGGAGGCCCTGCTGTGTGAATGATGAGAGCAGCGCAGCCGAGACACACGGAGGCCTTAAAGAAGGGACCCATCCTCCACTGAGCTGAGAACGAGCAGATGAGGTGTCACCCGATCCCAGATCTCGACATCATCTCCAGTTTCAGTGACATGGACCCCTGTTCACATTTGTAAGATCTGTTTCATCCTTAAAAGCACATAAGCACACAGAACATTTTTCTTTATGCCCAAATCAAGTTCTTTGTGCTCCTGTTGTATCCTCTCCTCTAACTTCTCTCTGATCTCTCAAGTATTTGTTCTGTGATTATTGAAGAATTACTTTATGTTCATTCTCCTGGGAACACGAAAAAGAAAATCACACGTGAGAGTCTGTTGTCTGAACTTATTTTAGTTACAATAATTGAAAACATAAATGTCTTAAAAAAGCGACCAGCATCACCTCTATTTGATCATGATAATATAGAGCAAATAGCTCTCGCCAAACTTCTGCTCTGATATCCTTATAACAGTTATTTGTTTCTATTATTATTAAAATATTTTCCTGCTATCTCATATGGAACAGCTTTTGAAGATCCTGTGAGCACAGCTGGAAAATTCCTTCTTTGAAGGCCCCATTTATTCATCTTTTGTCAGTGGCAGGCTCTTTATGCTCAGATATTTTATACTTTTCACAGTTATTTCAAAATTTATTTCATTTGACATAGAGTCAATTTATCATTCTGCGCACTTTCCCACTTCTCTTTCCCCTCATTTCTCTCATTGGCATCCTGCTAAGTTCATCAGAGCACTTTTTTCTTCTTCTTTTCCTTTCCAACTGTATTGTGGAGCCTAGAAAGACACTGAGAGCCCACTGCTTTCAAATGTTCATATACCTCCAGTTTTTTTGTGGACCCCAACTAGGCCCAGAGTTTACAAAAGTTGGAGACTGAAACTTAGAATCTGCCTAATAATATGTTCAACAGCTCTCAGACATAAATCTGCGAACGGGTGGTTCATTAGAGAATATCAGCTTGACTCCGTTTAGAATCAAAGAACGCTTCTATGGTTGACCCACATGGTTGCCGAATATTGTTTCTCAAGCTTTTTCAGTGAACCGTTCTGCACGTGAGTGAGATTTGTATTAAGTTGTCTAGGTGTAGAAGGAAACAAGATGATGATTCCATGTTCTGAGATTATTTCAATTTCAGCAGACTGTTCCCTTGAAGCAACTACACAAAAGGGTTTTTTGTTTTTGTTTTTGTTTCTGTTTTTTCCTGTACTCATTTTAGCTGAGTATAACCACTTCTATTTGACTTGAATCAGGAAAAAAGGCAATTCGGCACAATGGAAAACATAGTTGATATCTTGTGATCCTTATCTTATTTGGTATGAAAGCAGACATAATGTAACTCAGCAAAACTTGCTTACATACTCACTGACTGATTGGCTACTAACAATGCAAATGACAAGTTTGAATGAGTCCTCGGAGGTAATCTCCTCATTGTGCTCTGTGCACATCAGAACTCCTCTGGGGGTATTTCTTTTCATTTTGGAAATCTTATGAGACTCATCGGGGGAAAAAAATGGCACCCAGAAAAGGAGAACCAGAATGCCTCAGAATCTATGAAATGAGTTGAAGTAAGGGGTCTGCCTGCAAACTGAGCGATTTAGTAAGAGAATTAAGGGGATGCTGGGCCAAAGTTGGAAAGACCAAGTGGAGATATAGATTGCTGCTTTCAAATATTTGCGGGTGTCTTTTAAATACAAAATTCATGCTTCAAAGTGTGTTCATGATTGTAGACGCTATAATTGTATATATAACTCAGAAAACAATATAAGGGAAAAATAAAAGTCCACATTCTACAATATTTTTATAAAAATGGAACTACATTGCATGTACAGATCTTTTGACCAATCTTATTTTTATCTTGTACAAATCAAATACATGCTTACTATCCAAAGTAAACATTACAGACAAATATAGGACATAAAATCTCCCCATATTCTAGCACCCCAAACATAAGCACTGCTTATAAATTTTTGGGTCACTTCCTGACATTTTATTATATATTGGTTTGTCAATTTCTTTGATGTTCATTTCCCTTAACTCTAAGGTAAGCTCCATGAAGAGAGGGTTTTGTTTGATTTCACCCTTCTGTCCTTAGCACCTAGAGCAGTGTTTGAGCATACAGTGTTCTCTCAGTCAATAATTGCTAAATGAATGAGTAGGTACATAAATGAATTGCTGATAGCTCCCCATAATTAGGACAAGGTGTATAAATACTATTTAAGATCCTTAATCATATTGTTTACAACACCTGACAAAACAAGATGTTTGTTAAATTAAAAGGAAGAATGAGAAAAAAGACAGGTAGGAAGAAAGAAGAAAAGAAGAAAATCAAAGCAAAGAAGGGAGAAAAAAGACTTTTTAAAAAATAAATTAGATTGGAAAAATAGTATCTCATATAAATTTTTAAAATTAAATTTATTGGGGTGACATTGGTTAGTAAAATTATATAGGTTTCAAGTATACAATTCTGTAATACATCATCTATATGTTGCATTGTATGTTCACCACCCAGAGTCAGTTCTCCTTCTATCACCATATATTTGACCCCTTTTACCCCCTTCTATCATCCCCACTCCCCCCTTGTCCTCTGGTAAACACCAAACTGTTGTCCAGTAATATGAGTTTTTGTTTCTTTGTCTTGTTCGTTTGTTGCTTTCAGTTTTATATCCCACATATAAGTGAAGTCATATGGTTCTGATTTTTTTCTGTCTGATTTAATTTCACTTAGCATGATAATCTCAAGACCAACCATGTTGTTGCAAATGGCAATATTTCATCTTTTCTCATGGCCAAGTAACATTCCATTGTGTATATGTACCACGTCTTGTCATATACATTTTAATTTATTAATTTCTAATGAGGTCTTATCACTTTCTCCATTATATTTTTCTGGAGAATCTTAGGCTAATCAATTTAGTGTGCTTTTTATCTTGTAATTTACAAACTTCAACTTTTATTTTTATTATTTCCTTTCTCTAAATTTAATTTTTTTCTGCTATTTGAATACTGAACTGTCCATTTTGAATTTTTCTTGTTTAACTATGAAATCATGTAATATTTTGATTTTGTCTTTCAATACCATTTTGAACATACTGTAAATTTTGATAAGTACTATTTCCATCCTTTATGTTCTGTAGTTGTATTTTCTTTTGTTTCTCTTTTATTCTATAATTAATTATAATTTTAATTTTTCATTGTTTCAATCATATGTAATTAAATCTTTCTTTATTATTAACCTATATGACTACTGTATTTTTGTTAAAGTAATCTGTATACTTTTCACTTTTTGGAATTCATTAAGCTTTTGTTTATGTCTTCATATATGATCAATTTTTATAAATATTCTACAGATGTTTGAAAATGAGTTATAATCTTTATTTATAGTACAGAAAATTCAATATTTTTAAAGTATGATAATCCTTAAATTATAAATGTCCTCTATTGTGTCTTTTTTGCCTAATTCATCTGTCAAGTCTAAAAATAAAAAGTCTCATTTAATTGTGTTTTTTGTTAATTTCTCAGTGTTTGCTTTGTTTTATATTTATAGTGATTGTTACTTGGTGTCTAAATAGTCATAACTCATATTTTCATTGTGGGTTATATAGTTTGATTGATTTTGTAATGGTTGCCCCTTTCTTCTGCATAATAATATTAACATTTTTTACTTTTTTAGGCCACACCAAACAGTAGCTCCTATGCTTGAGGTAGAAGCATAGTTACATTGATTACTAGTTGCAGTAGATGTTGGGACAAACAGTGGTGGAAAGTATCACTACTGAGTTGGTCTCTTTCATGTGACCTCTGATTTATTAGAAAGATATATAGTGGCCCTTGAAATGAATCTCGGTATCTTTTTCTCAATCCAGTTCCATTGATATTACACTTAGTAGAAGCTCCTTTAGAGATGCTTGCCAGACATAATTTCCAGTGTTATTGTGATTTTTATTGGTTTGTTATAAAAGAAAATATATGTAATTGAATAAGATATAGTATGCCTTTGGGATCTAGGAATGAGAATAATCATATCAGGTGGCAGGATGCTATGGAAATGGCAATTAGACCTAAATACAGAGATTAAAAACCTTAGAACTCAGTGGAAAAGTACCTTTTTATTTTAAGAATGGGGAACATAATCCATTTAGTCTGTATGTGGAGCAAGTTGGAATTTAAAAGCTAGGTTAAGTTTTCCCTAGCAGTACTCTGTAGTTATAAAATTCCAAATTTATAATTTGTATGAAGGTGAAACCCTAATTTCTACCACAACTAAAAACTGTTTTGCTCTGGGTCACAGTATTTGGGAAGAAAATAAAAGGGTTAGGCTGTGTCTCTGGAGTTAGCATCAGAGTGATGAATGGCACTTAAGTTTATGAGTGGCAGCATTTTAATCATCTATAAAAGCACATACATAATCCTGACCTTCACTAATTATTTTTTCTTTAGACAGAAACACCTTAAACTTTTCCTCACTCCTATCAATACTATAAGCCAATTGGTATTACTCCCTAGAAATGCTCTAATTTTTCTTTTCTAACCCAGAACTTTTCTCAAGTAATGTACCTATCAAAAGAATGTCTGAGACTAGAAAGCCAATCATCTATCAGATAAGGATCAATTAAAATTGAGATATGAAATATGAGTCTCATTTCAAATGCAATCAGATCTGGAGATAATCATAAAGTTGCTATTTAAAATATGTGGGCAATTCCCTGTCCTTACTTACTATCATCATTTGCACATTCAGATTGTAAGTCTGCTTGATGCACGCAGCGCCCACCATCCACACCAAAGAAAACCACAGGTCTTTGCAGTATCATGAGAAGAAAGTCATCATTTTGACACACTATTTGTTACAATGAAAAGTCTTCATCTAACCATCTGTTTCTTATTAATGTGTTTATTTGCTCACCCTCTCAAGGAGCAAGATCTTGACTAAGCAGCCCCCAGTCACATAAAGAAAGTCATGATTATCATCAGAATCTTCAAGAGCGGATAATGAAAGTCATGCTGTTTAGTTTCTTCACTGTATAAATCAAGACACGGAGTTCTCAATAAATGTTTGTTCAATGACTCATGTCCATGTATTCAATGCTTTTAACTTTTTTTCCAGTCCTGTAAAAGTCCAAAGGTGAAACCATGAATATTTTTTAGTGTAGTGTGTATATATGCGTTATCAAAATAACTGGTTTCAAAGTGAAAATTATACCATCTACTGAAGGTTAAGACACAAGGGAAAGATACTCTTAGACATTGTCTTAAAGACAGTGGATTGGTTTGGCATTTTAGGAAAGTAATCTAGTAATATTAACAACAACAACCAAGAAAAGTACTTATCCTTTGACCCAACAACCTATCTATGCAAATTTAGTCTACAGAAAAAAGAGACTTAGGACTTAAAGATATTTTTCAGGATGAAATGGGGTTCTCAGTAACTTTTTTTCCCCCAAAGGCTAAAACTCAGTTCAAATAAAGAGTGCTAAGCACTCCCATGTTCTCAGTCCAATGTTGGCATTTTACTAGAGACACTAATCTTGCCAGTATTGGAGTATGGGAGGGGAGGAGAGGAGGAAGCAGAGCTTGGACTCAAATGTTAAATTCAAGTTTTAAACAAATAAGATTGAATCTTTTGAACTTTAATGAGGCTGTCTTATAAAAAAAAAAGCAACCAAATTTTGATTTCCAACCAAATTTTATGGAAAGGGGGATTTGACAGAGCATAGTTAGGAGCAGTGATTGGATACCCTGGCAGGGGATGGCAGGAAGGAAAGAAAAAAGAAAGGGCAGGGGTGGGAGAGAAGAGCTGTTAGGAAGAAATCATTTTTCTTTATATATTTTATCATTTCAATTGTTGTAGTACCTTGGTAAATTTTTTTATTTTTGAAATAAAATTTTCACAAAAGATACACACAATTAAATAAAATTCAGTGAACATAAATATAAGAATCAAAATGAGGGCTGGCCGAGTGGCGCGTTGGTTAAGAGCTGGCTTGGGACGTCAGCTCTGAGCAGCAGGGCCCTGGTTTGGATCCCACATGAGGGCCAGTGATGCTGCGCCCTCTACAGCTAAGATGGTGAACAACAGCTCAACCTGGAGCTGGGCTGCCCTGAGTCACTGGTGACGGCATAGGTTGCAGCCCTTGCTGCAGTGGGTGCCATAAACTACTGTGAGTGGCCGGCAGCCAGCGTGAGTGGCCGGCAGTCGACGTGAGCTGCCAAGAGCCACTGCGAGTGACTGTCCAGAGGTCAGTGACCAATCTGCCAAACCCAGGAAGAACGCAATGATAATACCAACATGGGCCAGTGAAGCGATGTCCTCCACAATCAGACTGAAGAACAAAAGGACAGCAACTTGTCTGTTCCCCTTCCCCTGATTCCCCAGCACTGTTCCCCTCCCCCAATTCCCCAATTAAAAAAAAAATCTTAAAAAAAAGAATCAAAATGAGAGCTAGAAAGAGGTGTGAAATATTGCTCCATTAACTTGGGGTGTTAATTTGTAAATGGGTTAGATAACTGTGTATGGAGTACCTGCTATATGCCACACTTGAGTTGGATGCTTTCACAGTTATCTCATTTACTACATCTGGTGTAGTTAGAAATGCATTACTTGATTTCATGGCTCTTTGTAGACAAAATTTTCAGTGATTGCAAAGAAGAAAATTTGGAAATGTGATATCCTGAAATTTTAAAATTGATTTGTGTGAATTTCACAGAACAGAGCTCAAAAAATATGGGCAGAAAAGAGGAACAAATAAGTCAAATAAAATTATGAGCTGAGAAACCAGAATCAGTTCTGCCTAAAGACTCATTAAAATCATTAACACAGTTTTAATAAAATCTTCTCTGAACAGGGCTGTTTGTGACATTTTGCTAACGGTCAGTTAATTCACTTGAAGATTATACATGTTCTTTACCTCTTTTTCTTCTCCTTCTCCCTGCATGACCACCTAAGAGTGAGATTCTTTCCCTTAAAAAAAACAAACAAAAAATGCTGATCAGTAGTGGTCATATATTTTGAATTCACATGGGGTCATTAATAAATAATCTACTTTAGAACATAAACATCCTTGTTTGTTCCCAGGATTGAGTCTTCATAAGGACCAGTCTGGTTGTAGTGCCAAGTAGCTTTGTTTATTCAGCTCCAGTTATAAAGTCCTGGTAATGACAGAACATGATCACCAACCAGCTCATGGGCTTCTGGAATCTAATGAGAAGACTCCAAACTGGAGGCATAGAATGCCCAGTTGCTCGCCTTCCCTTGCCCAGGGACTCCCTGCTGTGTGAATCCTTGTTTGATTTTATTTTCTCCACTATGATCATAAGGTTTACCTGCCCCCTCTAGCCCGGATAAACAAATCTTTGTTGCCTGGATATTCTCCAGATTCAGCTTTCTCTTGTCATCCTTTAAATGTTAAAGCATTTGAATATAAGTGACTTAGAATATTCAGTGCTTTTCTCCAAATCTCTAGAGTTAGGCAGATGTGGGGTGGGGTGGGGTGAGGGTGGGGTGGGGCTGTCATATGTTGAAATTCACTTCCTGGGTCCTTGTTTCTCAAAATTCCCAGTTGCTCTGCTTCAGTCACAGTTCCTACAACTAAAGTCTCACTTCTGCACTGCTCTGCACCCCACTAAAGAGGGCCCCTCTCCATCTATCCCACAGAGCCCCACTCACACACTGTGTTAGTGAATGTGGGGAGAGTTTTCATGATGATTAGAGGGTGGGCAGTGAAGATTGGCTATATTACAGAGAAGAAAACTGCTTCCAATTCAATGACATTATAGTTCTATAAATGTATTGGCTAATTCATAAAGCAGGGACACTCTTATTGGTTATGTCTCTCTGTAGACCTTCTGCTATGGTCTCTCTATACTAATGTTTTTCAGTCTTGGCTATAAATTAGAGCCACCTAAAGGTCTTTTAAAAAAATCTCAATGCCCACACCTTACCTCAGACCAATTAAATCAGAATTCCTTGGGGGTAAGATCACCAACATGTTTAAGGCTCTCCAATTGATTCTAGCATTCAGCAAAGTTTGAGAACCACTGCTCTAGATATTTCTTATATTCCCAAAGAAACCAAAAGTGTTCTCATTTCATTAGGAGCAATTCAGATATTTTATGCATATATGTACATATGTACGTATGTACACCCATACTTTTGGTCTCACTAACTCATCCACACTGTGCCTGTGGGTCTTCATTTTTTTTTCCATAGGGTGCCCCAAAATAGGCTGAAACAAAGGAACTATTTACCCCAAAGACAAATTATGTCACTGGCTGAGAAAGCAGACACAGCTGCAGTCAGTTTTTGTTTAAATAGCATTTTTTTTCTAACAGTGCACATGGAAAAAGTTCTTTGAGCCCCTTGAAAATAAAGGGCTTTGCACATCTAAAAGCTTTTCCTATTTGTACAGTGCCCACCTCTATCTACCTCCTTGGGAGATCAGAATTTTCTTCTGCCCAAGCAGAATGATCTCAGAGAAAGCTGTTCTCACCCCAAACTCACAAAACCAGACCCCCCAAAGCAAGACCCAGGGCACTCCTGAATTGGTGCCTGGGGCTGGATAAAATGAACTGTTAAGTCTTTTTGATCTTTAACTCCTAAGAGTCTGATTTCCCTGCACTTGGGAGGAAAACCTGGAGTGAGCTGACTCACAGGTGTGAACTGAACTTGACTAACCTCTGCCATCCACATCTGTTCGCTTAGCATTGGTGTTATTTGGCATTTTAATGGACACTTTTATTAGGGATTGGACGAGAACAGATGCCAGTGAGAAAGTATGTTTTTCTACAGCTTCATCTATCCAAGCTTGTTCCACCACCCAAGAATTTGGCCTTTCCAGAACAAACAATATCTTCAGCCTTTACATCCAGGTGCTTTGGAGGTCTCGTAAAGATGCCAGCGAGTGCCTGTGGTTGTGTTTTTGGAGGGCTAATTACTAAAGTAGCTAGAAGCCATCCAAGACATGGGATTCCTTCAGTCAATGGGACAAGTTGTGCTTTCTAAGTTGGCGATATAGGTGGGCTTCTTAAAATCTTAGAAGGAAATGATGGTTTTCTTTTTTACAAACCACCACATCTCAGCTCTGGATTGCAAAATACTGTTGCTTTATTTACTTATTTATTTAATTGTTGCATTATAATAATCAAATGTTAGATGTATCACTAATAATGTTATAATTGTGTCAGTATTGTTATAATAGTGTTTTAATGTCAGTATATGTGAATCATTTACTTTTCAAAATATACTTGAATAGATTCACAGATGATTCAAGGAGATGATAGATAGATAGATAGATAGATAGATAGATAGATAGATAGATAGATGATAGATAGATAGACCTGTCTCTCACTTGGATTCCAGTATGTTTTCTTGAGCCTGACAGAAAGGCATGGAGTTTCTGTGAGTGTTTGAAAATCTTGCATAATCCTGTATGCCCGTGGTAATGGGTCACACCTGTCATCCATCATGTGTATGGGGGAGAAAGGTTGAGAACTGTTGGGATAATTAATGGGGTAATAGCAGTTAAGTTCCAGAAGACTTCAGTGAAAATTACATGAATGATCACCTTCTTTCTACCACAAGCTGTATCTTTGCTTGGGTTAGAATTCCTACACCTAGGAAATCATATTCTTTGTCTTCTCTGTTTAATAATAGTTTATTCACTGTCCTTTCAGATGTTTATTTACTTTGCTGTGGGGCTTGAGAATGGCTCTAAAAGAAACCACTGATCACATTTTTACTGAGTTTAATCTATTGCCAGGTAAATCTTTTCTAGTCAGAAGTGCTCAGCCAATAGGAAAGGACTTTGCACAATTTGGACTCAAATAATTATTGATGGAATAAATTAATGATATAACCTATGACATATAACATGCAAAATCTGATGTGAGGAGGTTACCATTTTCTGAAAGCAAAAGTATATTCTTCCCGCTCACTACACCTCACCCCCCTGTACATTTTCTTCTACTCCCAGAGAAGAAAAGGAAACAGCTTTGATACATGGTAGGAACAAGTCTCTGTAATCAAGGTGAAAAACACTGCCTTCTCATTGCAGGAGTGGAGTGGCCCCCAGGCCCTGTGTGGGTGTAGGATCAGTTAGGCTCCACTGTGGGTCCCGGTTCCTACATGCCAGTGTGTCCCCTGCTTGCACAGTGGCTGTTCTTCCAAGTCTACTGTTCTTCCTCTCCTGTGCACTGCATATACTTCTTGACCTCTCTTCTGTCTTTGAAACTACCCAGTGTTTCCTCCTTAAATTTACCTCCATTGCTTTCCTAGCACTACAGTCTCCCAGACTTGCACCAACTTCTCTGACATCTGTGTCTCCTACACTGACCTCTTTCTCTTCCTGCTTCCAACTAAGGAAGAATTGTGTTAGCCTCTGCTTATTGCTCCACCTTTTCCTCTCAGAAAACTCATGGCTTCTTTCCTCACTTCTATTCCTTATCTTGGTGCTTAAAATGCCTAAAACAGTATCAAGAGATCTTACGTCCTTGAATCACAGTCCTGAGTCCAAGGGGACACTTCCACCTGGAAGGCTTGCTGTGATTTTAAAATCAACTTACTACAAACAGGGGTTACCACCTGCCGCTGCAGCAAAGTGGACCTGGGCATTTCCCAGGCTTCCATCAGAGGAGCAGGGACAGGAGGGGTACAGAAGAAGGGGTTCATTATGGGATTCAACTTTACCACATGGCAACAGCTGGTTAAGTGGTTTGTGTACATCTGTTGCTTCCGTCTTTGGTTTGAGCTTGAACTCAATAGAGAAACTGGTTGGAAAGAAATGAAGGTTGTAAAGCGTGAGAGAGCAAGGGTAAACTGGATCCCACATCTTTCTCTTTCTCCTCTAAGCTATCAACTTCAATTATGGGGTTGATTTAGATTCCTGTGTCATGGACCTAACGGTACAACCAACCTAGTAGTATGGGAAGCTGCAGGAGATGTGGCAGCATGCATAGGCTGCCTCAAGCACATAATGCATCTGATTAAACATGCGTGCTGCTTCATTTCTGTCTTTCCAATCTCACACAAAATCCTCCTGTGGCCAACTCCAACTCAGCACCATACAGGGAAGAGAATTCTAAGAAACATAGTTCTAACATAGTCATGTTGACCCAATGCAAAGTCACCACATCAAGGGCTATTATTGTCCCCTCCACACCATTTGTCAACTTTCTACCATGCTGGTGTTTTGGAATGTTGAGTTTTTATTTAACCACCATGCCATTTAAAAACTTCCAGTGGTTTGGCACTGCCTAGTAGTGTTTCTTCCTCCTCCTCCTCCTCCTCCTCCTCCTCCTCCTCTTCTTCTTCTTCTTCTATTGTGTTTTCTACAGAGAGATTTTAGGTGTTCTGGGGTAGGTATTTTCAGCAGAGAGCACCCTGGATTTCTCATCCCTACTTCAACTGGAACAGTTTTGTTTTTATCTGTTTTGTGCATTGGACTTCCACATGAGATTTCATATGTAGAAAACCTACAAATGGTTCTTAAAGAAAAAGAAAAGACAGAGACACAAAGAGGAAGGTAAGGAAGGAAGGAAAGGAGGGAGGAGGGAAGGAAGGAAAGAAGAAAGGAAGAAAGGAGGGGACAGAGAGACGGAGGAAGGAAGAAATGGCTAACTTAGAAGATAAAGTCTTAACTATCTAAGCACAATCCCCTATATTTACCCAACTTTGTTTCCTATTACTAACCCCAATGGGAACCATGTTCTTCAGTCTGACTGTGTCTCTTACCTCTGTCAAAAGACTGTGTTCATTACCAACTTCATGCCTTGACTCTCATGCTTTTTTTGGGGGGGTGGGGAGGCAGCGGTCTAGATGGACTCATCTCCATTGGCATTTCATAAGGCAATTGTAGAGCAGGTTTGACTCTGGATCAAGACAAAGAGATACAACTTTGTCGCCTAGAAAAGAGAGGAGGATGACAGTGTGGTTCCATTTAATTTAAACACACACACACACACACACACACACACACACACACACATACAAGGTCTGACAATTAAGTTTGCGAACGTGTTGCAACAATGTTGCTAACCTTTTTTGATATCAGAGGGATTATTCATTATGAATTTGTGCCAACTGGAAAAACAGTTAACCAAGTTTACTATTTGGAAGTGCTGAAAAGGCTGCATGAAAAAGTTAGACGACCTCGTCATTTTTGCCAATAAATCATGGCTCTTAAATCACGACAATTCATAAGCTCATGCGACATTGTCTATAAGGGATTTTTTAGCCAGTAAACAAATAACTGTATTGGAATACCTTCCCTACACTTGATCTGGCCCCCCAATGACTTCTTTCTTTACCCAAAGATAAAGGAAACATTGAAAGGAAGACATTTGGATGACATTCATGACATTAAGGGTAATACAATGACGGCTCTCATGGCCATTTTAGAAAAAGAGTTCCAAAATTGCTTTGAAGGGTAGGTTAGGTTCTGGCATCAGTGCATAGCTTCCCAAGAGGAGTACTTCAAAGGTGGCCATAGTGATATTCAGCAATGAGGTATGTAGCACTTTTTCTAGGATGAGTTTGTGAACTTTAATTGTCCAACCTCATACATTCATATATGCATCAGCATATAACTTTATGTTAAAACTTCTATACAAATTTATATTTAAATAACTACCTCAATGAATTAGATAAAGATAAAACTATATCAAGCCATTTAGAAGAAGAAAAGAAAAATTTTAGTAGCATTTATCAAGTGCCTCCAATGTACTAGGTCTCATAATTATTACCTCATTTAACTTTCAAAGCAACCATAAGATGTAGGAGTCATGAGTCTCATGTAAGCAGTTTATTGAGGAATCTAAATGCTTTATGGGGCAAACATGAAACAATTTTATTTTTTTAGTAACTTCCCCAACCACATTCTCTATTCTGGGCAGTGGGAATGTTTAATGACATCTCAGCTACAGTCTATGACTTTTCAGAATCTTTTGGTTTTTTGAAGTGGCTCATTTGAGTTCCTAAGAATCAGTCCTGTTTGTATAAAGCCTTCAATCTAATGCCTAGTAACCTCTGTCTTTTCTCTAAGCCTGGGTGGGCGAAACCTGCAGCCATAGTAGCTTAGGGAGAAGGGCTGGGCTGGACAGTGTGCTCTCACACAGCTGCCCTTTCCCTCTCTTTTGCCGGCCCTCCTTCTTCCTCTCCAGTTATGGTTGAAAGGAAGGAGAAAGACAAGACAGAAGACTGAATGCTGTTAACGATATCACAGTACTTGTCTTGGAGAATTGGAGAATTGCATATGCTGTTTTAACTCATTTCCTTGGACTTGATGAGTAATGGTTCCAATATGTGTACTTGACAAGAAACTCATCCTAGGCAATTCTCGTATGTATTTATGGTCCCTTGTAAGATCTGTTCCCATTGCATGGGGTGTGTTCCTTTTCATCCTCATGGGGAGGCAGTCCCTGGTAAGATTGTTACTGTAAATCTCATCTATCCTCCATAATTGAGTTTTGAGCTGATATGTTTCCATCTTGCATACCACTTTGGAACTGCGAACTTGAATGGGGACATCAGAAATAATAAAGATAAAGCATATGTTCGTTTCATGGGAGAAGTTGCCAGAATCATGTCCAGACTCTCTAACCACATGCTCTTGCTGTACAGCATATGATGCACACCATGCTGATGTTGGGTGTGGAGAATGCCATTAATAAAACCTTACGTGTACATAGAAAAGTAAAAAATTAAAAACTCCACTACTCGTATATACCAAAAAAAAAAAGGTGCAGCTTTTTGTTCTTTGTAACTGATAAAATCTTTCTAATAAGCCCCTATCCTGCTCTATGTTGTGTGGTATCTAAACTTATCAACTAATTAGGCCGGCCGAGTGGCTTGTTGGTTAAGCGTTGGCTTGGGACGCCAGCTCTGAGCAGCAGGGCTGCCAGTTCGGATCCCACATGGGCCAGTGATGCTACGCCCTCTACAGCTAAGATGGTGAACAAGAGCTTGACCTGGAGCTGGGCTGCCGTGAGTCGCTGGCAGCTGGTGTGAGCTGCCTCACCCAGGAAGGGCAAAATGACCATAAGACCAACATGGGCCAGTGAAGCGACACCCTCCACAACTACACTGAAGAACAAAAGGACAGCAACTTGTCTGTTTCCCTTCTCCAATTCCCCAACGCTGTTCCCCTTCCCTGATTCCCCAACGCTATAACCTTCCCCCAATTCTCCAATAAAATCTTTAAAAAAAGGAAAAAAACTTATCAACTAATAGTTCAGTATTTTGGGACTTAAGCAGCCCTTTTATACTTTTTAGGTCTTCGGGGAAGAAATCTTCAATCTATCAGAGTTTCACCCTCCCCTACCCACTTCTCTCTACACATGTAGGAGTATTTATGTGATCTCATGGCAATGAGAAGAGGGGCCTCAGAACCATGTGCTGACAGTGCTTTTGGTTGGTCTTGTCTATTGGTGAGTATTTACTTACCATTTGAGGTACCTCGTGGGTCCCCATAGCTATGGTCCATGATCTTGGTTCTTTACCTCTGGTAACTAGTTCCCAATATTTTGTGTCTCCATTTCAAATCCAAGTGGACATCAGTCTCCTGATCCTTTTAGCACCTTGGCATTATCAGTGGAGATGCAGAAACTTCTGGACTGCCTGCACACCATATTTAGGAGATGGGCCATTTTCAATAGTATGGGTTCAAGTTCATTTGTCTAACTGTCTCTATCCATCAATGCTGCACCACTGATGACCTTTCACCTAGAAGCTTCTGGTCTTCTCCAAAGCACATTTGGGAAAGCAGGCAACTAACCTTGACCTCCCAGGTTTCCCTACACTTATATGGACATTCCTATAACCTCCTCTCCTTAGGAATTAGCCCCATGGGTTTGGAAGAGAGGCTTGTCTAATCTGCATACCATACCTCAGTTGCTCTTTTCCCTCCCATATCCCTCAAAACAGGAAGCAGCCAGACTCCCACTTCCTGTGCAGTGAGACTTCCTCTACCTCATAACACCTTTCTAGGGGACAGTAGGATTCATGGCTCCGTGGGATGATGAGGTACAGGGAGAGAAGGCAGCTTACTGATAAAGGGGGGCATATTAGGTGCGATTCTTTAAAATGTTTCTGTTTCTCATTATAAAGAAGTTTTCATATATTATGTCATTTAAGAGTATATAAGACTTTAAGAAAATATCAGTGAGTTTAATAAAAGGAATTTTGGAAGACAGCTTTAAGCCTCTGTAGATTCTGTTTTTCTAAAGCTTCAGCCTACTCTAGAGAAGACCTGATATCCAATCCAGCAAAGCATTAGGCTAAATGTGTTGCCTCCTCCTGACACACAAACACAGACACTTACACACTTGTAGAGAAGAAGTCTATCCTCAGATGCACCTGAAGCTGAATTTTCAAAATTAACATTACTGACGGTTCAATAAGAATTCGAAGACTAAATTCCAGAGGTTGTATAAAAAGAAATTCAAAGTATATTCTTAGGTAGTAAATGGGTAAAAAAAATGCATAGTTTTCTTTCTGTATGTGAGATAGAGATAGAAATTCATTATTAGTGGTGTGCACTATTCTTATTATAGAAAAGCTAAGATTCTGGATTAAAACTGAGAGACAGAAAATTCATTATTAAAGCTGTATGCTATTTCTGTGAAGAAGCAGCTGGATTGGAGATCAATAATGAACCAAGTTTAACAAACTCCAGAAAAACTGATATTTCAGTGAATTTTACATGTTCAAAAGAATAAGTTATGTATGCCGTGTAAGTATCCATTACTTACAAAGATGTGGTTTGCTTATGGGTGGTAAGAATTCAAATTCTGAAATCACTTCCTTACCAACATTAGATTTCAATTCTTATAAATATAAATGCTTCTGTTTAGTTTTCTTATTTACGTAATAGTATTTGTTGTGTGTTGCCATAGTCCCTGTCCTTAAAAAATTTCCATCATTAGGGAAGAAACAAGTCATTCAACCAAGAAATCACTAAGTCACATGCTGCGACTGTTGCATGTCTAATGCTGGTTTTTGAAGTTTCAGTGGAGTGAGTCATTACGGGCTTGCAAGCCTGGAGCATCTTATAGTCATTAAGAGAAAGGCTTGTTGAGGGGAGGTCCAGAAGCCGGCAACTGATCTGCCTCGCCCGGGAAGAGTGCGATGATGGTGCCAACTTGGGCCAGTGAAGCAAC
>NW_017731411.1:809197-820124 GCF_001890085.2 Hipposideros armiger
TCCTCCACAACTAGACTGAAGAACAAAAGGACAGCAACTTGTCTGTTCCCCTTCCCCAATTCCCCAGTGCTGTTCCCATCCCCCAATTCCGCAATTAAAAAAAAAATCTTAAAAAAAAAAAAAGAGAGAGAAAGGCTTGTTTGGGAAAAATTAGCCTAGATTGCTCTTTTAATAATGGAGATACAACTAGCTGCTAAAAAGAGGGCTAGTGTAACTGAGTGCTAGTGTTCTGTGTTAGTGAATGAGAGGAGAGAAAGATGTGAAGCCCCCTCCCTGCGATTAACATCCTGGATGGGAACAGAGAAGAAAGTTTCAAAGAACTGCTGGGCCCCAGCCACAATGGACAGGAGAGATGTGCAGTGTCCAGAGCTTCTAAGTTGAGAACAACATCTATTGTAGTGTCTGCCTGGCATAACGAAGGCATTTTAGAAGAAAAATAAAATTGTGGAGTCAGCGATTAAATAGTTGGAAAGGTGCCAACATTGTTCATTGAGGCCTTGCCACAGGCACCACAAATTTTCATGCAAATTTTTGACTTAAATTTTATTCTATTCTGGGTACTACTAATTTAAATAAAAAGCACATGAGTTCAAAAGTATAGAGCTCTAACTAAAAATGTTATGTAATTCTCACCAGGACTCTTGACTGTTGTGGAGAGAGTTTGGTAGCAACTAAAATGAGAAAAGGGATACTCTGGGAGGCATTTCAAAAAGCAAAGTGTTGAATGTTAGGAGGCAGAGGACATATAGGGGATAAAGAAAGTACATTTATTTTTTTTTTGAATAACAATAAGATTTCAAAATTGTGTGAAAAGTAGAATGGCAGTGCTGTTCAAAGATAAAGAAAATTTGGACTTTGGAGCAGATTTTATGGGGAAGAAAAGATGAGCTACTCTGGGATTTGTTCATATGAAGAGATGTCAAAGTGAAGTTGAAATGTACGGTTGATGACATGAACCCTGATGTGAGGGGTTAGGACTGTAGAAAGAGATTTGGGTCCTAAGGGACTGTGGTGGTCGAATAATGGCTCCAAGATATTTTCCTCTGAGTCTCTGGAATCTGTGAATGTGACCGTAAGTAGCAAAAGGGACTTTGCAGATGGCATTAGCTTAAGGATGTTGAGATACATTATCCTAGTGGGCTTGATATAATCACAGGGGCTCTTCTAAAGGGTGGGGGGTGATGAAGGAGATCAGAGGGAAGTCAAAGATAAAATGATGAAAGCAAAAGGTTGAGTGACATGAAGAAGGGATCAGGAGACAGTGAATTTGTGTTGTTTTAAGCCACCAAGTTTGTAGTCATATGTATGTTACAGCAGCCACGGGAAACTAATACGAGGTCCTACTTAACACTGGAGGAAGAAGACCCTGTAACTAAAAAGTGTTCTTTCCAATGTTTTGAGAATATTTCAGTGCTGTTCCAATAGCGTTCAATGGAGTGAGAACTGTATAATCCCACTAAGGTGACCCAGAGACTCAGAACCATACGCAGGCTTCATAAGAACACAGATAATCTGCTGTGGTCCTCTTACTTTCTTTCTGAAGACAAGGCCAGTCCTTAAAGACCTTTATAGGCCCAGGGCCTGTTATGGTATGTGATACATAGTAAATATTTAATACAACAATAATACCTCAAATTAAAGAGAATTTTAGGGAAATTTTGTGGTTTTAATTCTATAAATATATTAGAAATATTTTTACCCATTTAAAATTAAATTGATTTCTATTTTGCATTGATTATTTTGCATGGTAAGATATTTTCATAGAATAAAATTTTCAGTTCTTAAGTCAGTATTTCCCAAGCAAATGTCCATGTATACCCAGGTTTGTCTGTGGACAGATTCTTGGGAGATTTAAAGAGGTTTATACACTACTTAGGATTGAAATACATACATGTTGAATGAACAAAGAAATGAAGAATAAATGTTTCCAAAACAACCAATCAGGTAGTTAATTCCTTGTGGAAAATAAATGTAAAGCAAGTGGTTTGGTGGTGTGGAAATCAAAGATACAATGGCATTTAATTTTTCCCATTTCAAACTGTGGCAATTATGTAGACGTGGCTTTGGCACAGGTTCTATCTATCATCTATCTGTCTGTCTGTCTGTCTATCTATCTATCTATCTATCATCTATCATCTATCT
Source organism: Hipposideros armiger (assembly GCF_001890085.2). Taxonomy (NCBI): domain Eukaryota; kingdom Metazoa; phylum Chordata; class Mammalia; order Chiroptera; family Hipposideridae; genus Hipposideros; species Hipposideros armiger. Next base: position 811,340 of record NW_017731411.1, read on the forward strand.
ATCTATCTATCTATCTATCTATCTATCTATCTATCTATCTATCGATTCGTTCATTTTCCTCTTTGGTTTCACTCCTTCTATACTAAGTGCAGGGCAGCCAAGAGGACTCGTATCTCAGTACCAGACTACATCTTGCACCTATTATCAGTCCTGGCTGACAGTACAAGTGAATGGCGGGATCCCCCTTTGGGCCCCTAATAGATGGCACATCGTTGTTTCAGAACACCTGAAAGAATGCCTACGCTCAGCTCTGGAGCACCTGACAGGGGAGGAGTGCAGGGCTGGAGAATAATTGCCATGTCACTGGCATGTGATTTATTGCAATGCTTAATTATGTCTACAGGGCACCATCTGGAGACTCAATTTGGGTTCTTTATGAACAACAATTCAAGTCAAACTGTACCTTCTTCTGAACTCAACTGAGTCTCACTTTGGACTTCTCACACCTGGAGAATATTACCCCAAGCTCAGTCCCCAAACTACATCCTTATTGTTTCAGTGTAGACGGCCCCAGCCCCGCAGAGCCACGCTCATTGTGGAGACAATCGGTTTTCCTTTCTTAGACCATGTTATCCCGAGGGTGAAACATGGAGAATGTTCAGTATTAGACTAAAGCTCAACCGTAGAGTGAAAGCATCTTTAGCATGCTCCTGAATTGTTACCGACCATCAGCAAATGGCAGTATTGTATTTATTGGCATCTGATTTTTTTTCCTAATTATCCATTGGCCAGTAATTGTCCCCAAAATATTTGTTTAAAAAAGATGATGAAAAAACAGTACTAAGTGATGAGGATTGTTTTTTAATATTACTCAGTTTTCAAATAAATGTTTAATCTATTCTAGGAAATTAAAAAAAGAAAACCCATATTACTGTGTAGAAGAGTTGATTTAAAAAAATACTTATTCCTTTCAATTAAAACCCAGAGCATTAATCAAATGTTTGACACTATAAATGTTTCCAATTAACATCTAGCTTAAAACCACATGTGTTCCAAGTGAAATTCAAAAGATCTATCTGTACAGGTGACCTCAGAGAAACCATTAACACATGGCTGGAGACAGCAAGAAACATTCTCCATTTGTGAGACTGAGATAAAGAATCAGTTTATGACTGATTATTACTTCAAACATCCCTTTCAGATGTGGGCTTTCTAAGCTAGAAGTTGGGTATTTCTCAGTGAGTCAAAAAGAAGAAAGAATTAAAAAAATATATATTATATTAGATGTTACATATATAATATATATATATATATATATATATATATATATATATATATATATATCTGGTCAGTAATCTTAGGGGCAACAGAACTTTTCTAAGTTCTCTTTCACTTTCTGCTGCAGAGGCAGTAAACTCAGATACCTCCAGGGCCCAATCAGAAAACATAAATAAAAGATGGGATGTCAGGTGACAGTGGCAATCACAGCCAACTGGAGGGCATACCTCCCGTCTAAACGTGGGCATTAACCACCCAACTCCAGCCAACTATTGTCATGTGAAAATGAAAGCCCAGTTGGACCAAACATTCTGATATTTAAAGAGAAGCCAGAATGGAAGCCTTTTAAAGTGAACTCATGAATTTTATATAAGGGCCATTAATTCTATTGAAAACAAAAACAATAACACAGACCTGTTTGCAGTCACTTTGTGACCTTCATGTCTCCTGTGTAAAGAATCAGGAGCCGGGCTAACATGGTCAGAGGCTGTAAAGGGCACAATTTGGATGAAAGTGAACCCCTTTCAGTAATCTGTCAACACATCACCAGCTTTGGAGAGCATGCTCTGGCTTGCTCACTGTCGAATCCACCAGCCCCTGGCAGAAAAAGAGAGAGCACATACTTTCCAGATAATTTCTCAAATGATTGGTCAAGCTCACTTAAATTATTCCAGGTGTGCTATGCAGGGGGTTATTATGACCATAAGGAAAATGGTAACATTAAGACATGCCCACTTGGCCAGCATCCTGATGAATTGCATTCTCTCTCTCCTGTCTTGCTGCAGCCTATCAACAGCTGGGATTGTCAATCCAACCTCCAGGCCTGCCAACAAACACCTAGGGCTAGTCTGCTGTGGCTGGAGAGGTACATATTTCTCTCTTTTTTTTTTTTCCTTCACATATTTTTTCAAAAGAAGAAAAGCAGAAAGCAGAAGATGACCCTAATAAGATAAATGCCTGGCAGGTTACACAGAGCAAACTATTTGACATTTAGAAACAATTTCAAGACCCCAAAAGCTGTTACATTCATGTTTGTGCAATGATTTTTTTTTTTCTTTAAAAAGTAAAACCAACATTTGTATGTTTTGGAGGGAACTTGTTCAATGGCTATAAGAATAAAACAAGATAATTTTAGCTTATCAAGGAGACTATTCAGTTCATAACTAGAGAGACAGAAGATGTGGATTCTAGTTCTTTGTTTTGCTCCCTAACTAGCTATGTGACTATTGAGTAATTTGCATGAAATAGATCCAGAATAAACCACTGTAGCATAAAAATTATTTTGATCTGAAGGCGTTTGAGCTCCTGAAATCCCTTATCTACCCCAAAGCAGAGCCGCCCAAAAGAGTTGTCGTAAATCCTTTTTTTGTGAGCAACTGTAATTTTCTCTGCTCTGAGAGAGAGAGAGGTCAGCATCACACCCAAACAGACATTGCCAGAAAACTCTCAGATCTCCCACCTATTCTCCTAAGGGTCCATTTAGCTTTCCAAAAAGTCGTTTGTTTCCTTGTAAGTGCCCGTCTCCTTGTCTCCCTCACCTGTTAAGATGGTACATAAACCCTAAATTTTAACTGCCCCTTTGAGTCACATTTTTCTGTAAACTCCTGCTCACATATGTACCTAAATAAAAATGCCCTTTCTCTTGCCAATCTGCCTTTTGTCAATTTAACTTGCAGGACCACAAGCACAACCCAAGAAGGTAGAAGAAAAAAATTTTCTCCCCAAACAGCATCATTTTTCTGAGTTTTTTTTTTAAATCATCATGGATACCAAGCTTTATGCTTAAAATGTAGTCAACAACACATGAGCAAAATAATGCATGTGGGCGCTAGAGTCAGGTCAAATGAAACCTATAAAGCAATTTATAAACACTTGCTCATTTTTTTCCTTATCAAGGTCATTTATGGATGATATTATTTAATTTTTTTTTCTTAAAACATTTTTTTGGGTTTCCTTTAGGGTTTATTTGATTGCAACAAGAAACCCAACTAAAACTAGGTTAAAAGAATGATTGCCTCTCATAACTAAAACATCTGGATGTAAGCTTTAGGTATGGCTTAATCCAGGTATATAAGCAATGCTACAATGACCAGATATCTCGTCCTGTGTTGGCTTCATCCTTCTCCATGTTGACTTTATTCTTTATAGCTGCATTCCAGGAGCTCTAGTCTCATGTCCTGCCAGGTTCAATTCCACTAGAAAAGAAGGCAGCTCTTTTCTTCATGCCAGAGTCTCAGAATTGGGATCAAATGGCTCAATTTAACTGATATTTGGTCTGAATGGCTTAATCAATCTTTAAGTGTGTGGTAACATGATTCCTTGATTGGTCAGGCATAGGTCACATGTCCCCTTTGAAGCTGGGAATACAGTTAGTCTTGCCTCAGTGCACGGAGTTCTTTACCAAAAATAGTGGGAATAGATATCAATTACACCGTGTGACATGAGCCATATATTGTTTTAGAATCTGGCCTAAAACGATGGTTTAAACAACTTATGCCTTTAATGGAGGTTAAAAAAAATTGCTTTCCTAAAGAACCCTGTCTTTGCCAGTATTCTTTTTTATTTTTTGACTACAGGAAAATTGTAAAATGAATTTCCTCCCCAAACCATTCCCCAACAACCAGTTCTACCCAATTAAACAAAACATTTTTTCTACAGCATGGTTTTTCTCACTGTTATAACTTTTTTTAATTGGGATATAATTCATATACTACAAAATTCATAATTTTGAAGTGTATAATTTAGTATATTTTAGCATATTCACAAGGTTGTGCAATCACCACTACTATTTAATTCCAGAAATTTTCATCATCACCAAAAGAAATCTCATATCTACGAACAGTTAAGTCACTCCCCATTCCTCTCTACTCCCAGCTTTTGATAACCACTAATCTTTCTGTCTCCATGGATTCGCCTATTCTGGAAATTTCATATGTATTAACCATGTCTTTTATTTTCTGTATTCTAATGCTTTGACATGTAGGGTCTTACCTCTGGAGGTACTGCCCCTCCCAGGGTTAGCTAACTCCTAGAGACAGTAAGCAACATACCAGGGAGTGTGCTTTTCAAATGCAAACCAACAAATCCAAAACACATACCTCCAATCACCCCCTTTAATGAGCTCTCACACTTGGGGACACTATCTACTTTCCCTTATAACCCCAGCACTAGGTACCAGACAACTAAGGACGGCCCTTACACCCCAGAGCCTGCTGGGTTTGCTCAAACTATCCAGTACTGAGCCAGTTACATTCCTTCCCATGGAAACCTCCTCAGCAGTTCTCACCCCCAGGTTCCCATTCTATCCTCTGCCTCCTGACAATTCCTGTGTTTTCCCATCATGTCCCCCTTCCTCTTGGAAACTGTAACAAATTATTATTTCAGTGGCAATTGTCTCCTGATCTGTTGGCCTACTATTCCTAAATAATAATTAAACATATTAAAGCATCATATAAATGGAGTCATACAATATGTAGCCTTTTGTATCTGGTTTCTTTAACTTAGCATAACGATTTTAAGGTTTCCATGTAGTAGTATGAGTTTGTATTTCATTTATTTTTTATGACTGTGTAATATTCCATTGTATGGATATACCATGTTTGTTTATCCATTCATTAATGGACATCTGGGTTAGTTCTGTTTTTCTGGTTATTTTGAATAATGCTCTTATGAACAAGTTTACAAGTATGTAAGTTTTCATGTGGGCATAGGTTTTCAATTCTCTTGGGTATATACCTAGGAATAGAATTTATGAGCCATACTGTAACATCCACATTTAACATTTTGAGAAGTTGCCAAACTGTTTTCCAAAGCAGCTGCACCATTTTACATTCCTACCAGCAATATGCAAGGGTTGCAATTTGTCCACATTCTCGCCAACATTTGTCTGTCTTTTTAAATTATTATTAATTAAAGTTTATTGGGGTGACAATGGTTAGTAAAGTTACATAGAGTTCAGGTGTACAATTCTGTAATACCTCATCTTTATATCACATTGTGGTTCACCACCCAGAGTTAGTTTTCTTTCCATCACTATATATTTGATACTGTTTACCTCCTATCCCCTTACCCTCTGGTAACCACCAGATTATGGTCTGTGTCTATGAGTTTTTGTTTCTTCATTTGTTTGTCTTGTCCCTTTGTTGCTTTCAGTTTTATACTCCACATATCAGTGAAATCATATAGTTCTCGACTTGTCTGTCTTTTTTATTCTAGCCATCCAGCAGGTGTGAAGTGTATCTATGAGGTGTATCTTTAAGCATATTTTCATGTGTTTATTGGCCATTTGTATATCTTCTTTGGAGTCATATCTATTTATATATTTTTCCCATTTTTAGTTAGGTTGCCTTTTTATTGTTAGAGTTCTTTATGTATTTTGGGTACTAGACCCTTCTCAGTTGCATGATTTGCAAATATTTCATTCTTATTTGGGTTGTCTTTTCACTTTCTTGATAGTGTCCTTTGAAACACAAAACTGCTTATTTTGAATAGAAGCTGTTGGGAGGAAAACTTTTCCTCTTCCAACTTGGGCCCAGTGGTTGGGGACATGCAAATTAACTAACAGTAGACAGATTAACGGGAGAAAAGTCAAGGTTTATTTATGTCCTCAGTAAAAAGTAACTCCCTCAATAGCCTGAGATTAAAAGGTTATATTCAAAACTGAATAAAGTTTTTCTTTTGGAGGGGGGTGGCTTCAGTAGAAAAGTATGGAAGGTTGCATTGGACTTTTTGATGCTAATGGAATGGGGCAGACTATCTTTGTCTCAGCTGAATTCACAGGAAACTCCCGAGGAGTGGGGTCAATGGCAGAGGTATTTTCTGGAAGCTCTGCTCTAGTCAAATAAGGGAAGTTCAGATAAAATTTCTTTCTGCATCTTCTTTAGCTCAAATATTTTCACTTAAAAATAACCTTTATACTGGTATGAGTGGGTCTCCACCAGGTCCAATTCATCTTTTTTCATTTGTTTGGTTGCTTGTGCTTTTGATGTGATTTTTAAGGAAACATTTCCTAATCCAAGATCACAAAGATTTTCATCTGTTTTGTAGAAAAGTTTTATAATTTTAGCTCTTACCTTTAGGTCTTTATTCCATTTTTTATTGTTGTTAATTTTTGCATATGGTGTGAAGTAAGAGTCCAGCTTCATTATTTTGCATGTGACTATCCAGTTATCCCAGTATCGCTTGTTGTAAATATTATTATTTTCTCATTGAATTATCTTAGCACCATTGTTAAAAATCTATTGACCATAAATGCATGAGTTTATATCTGGATTCTCAGTTCTATTCCATGGATACATAGGTCCACCTTTATACCAGTACCACGTAACCTTAATTACTGTAGCTTTGTAGTAAGCTTTGAAGTCTACCATAATGTTTTGAGAGAAGTGGTTATTGTCAATGTCAATTTAAAAATTATTTATTTTTGGCTTTTAATAGAGCTTCCAGATGATGGATACATGTAGACACCATCAGTTTCTCTTTCATATCTTTGTACTAATGTTGCACTCATAGCTCTTAAGATTTTCTCACCAGGAACTCTAAGATACATTTATACAACATTATGCCTTGGGTCTATAAAGCTTCAAACTTATGTTCATGAATTTCACCAATAGCCTATATGACAATTTTACACATAGAGATTTTCTCACTCTTTTCTTTCAACATATTACTTTTCAAAATGTTAAACCTTTTCATTGTCAAATTTAATTACTACTAAGCCTCCTAGTAAGTCATTCTAAAGCTTTGGTCAAAATTTTAAAAACTTACTTACTTTCTAGTGATACTACAATTAATTGAATTATTATTCAGAAGTGAGTCTGCGGTTATAATTATTACATAATTTTCTAAAAACACCTTTTTTTAAAGTTATAACTTGTGTACTATAAGATTCACCCTTTTAAAGCACACAATTCAATGGCTTTTGGTATATTTTAGTGTATTTACAGAGTTTTACAACTATCATCACAATCCAACTTTTGAACATTTAGAATACTTTTGTAACCTCATGAAGAAACCATCTACTCATTTTCTGTCACTCTTCATCCCTTCCCAAATCTAGGCAACTACTAATTTACTTTCTATGTCTATAGATTTGCCTAGCTACTGGGTCAGCATAGCTTATGGTCAGCCATTGATTGGTCAGAGGTTATATTTAAGCTCCCTGTTTTGGACTGAATGTTTATGTTCCCCCCAAATTCATATATTGAAGTCCCAAACTGCATTGTGATGGAATTCGGAGATAAAACGTTTCAAAGGTAATTAAGGTAAGATGGGTTTAGTGTTCTTGTAAGAAGAGACACCAGCGACTTCTCTCTTCCTCTCTCTCTCTCTCTCTCTCTCTCTCTCTCTCTCCCCCCCCCCCCCCCCTCTATGAGCACACACCAAGGAAAAGCTGATGAGAAGGCAGCTGTCTGCAAGCCAGGAAGAGCATCCTCACTAGAACTGACTCTGCTGACATCCTGATCTTGGACTTCCAACCTCCAGAACTGTGAGAAACAAATTCCTGTTGTTTAACCCATGCAATGTATGTTGTTTTGATATGGCAGCCCCAGATAACTAAGTAATATACTGTCTGAGAGAGTAAGGTTTTCATCTTTTAATGTTGGATCTATGAGTAGCTTGGAGACTACTTCCACAGTTCAGAAGCTTATGGCTAGTACCATGTAACCAGTGACTAGTAGCTTAGAGGTTTCCTTTCCTGTCATTACAGAGAAGGCATAGCTGTGGGCATGTACATTATCTCCCTGGACTACCAGGTGCAATTGTCATTTTAGCAGTCTTTTTTGACTGTCTCCCCAATAAACTTCTGGTGTTCTTGGTCTGTATTAGAATTACCTTAAGCTCTGAATCACCACTGATTGCTCCATTGTTTTTGACAACACCCTGGGGCACATATTTCTCCCTGTTCTTATCCAAATAAAACCAGGCTTCTTGGGTTGCTCAGGTCACACCTCCTGTACCCATATGGAATAGGACCTGGAAGAGGGGATACCCAGCCACTCTTCACTGGCTGTCCTTTACAGAGCCACCTCTCCCTCAGTATAGAGCTGAGTGTGTTGTCAGTTCTTGTAATATGGCTCTCAAAGTGCTTGATCAGAGATAGCTGTCAGCTGTTATCTTTTTGTTGCTTGCGTTTGCATTGTAAATGCTATTTTCAGTCAATCTGATTTTTTTTATGAGATTGTGTAAAGTTAAGTGTGCATGCTGTGATAGGTATCTTAGTCAAAACTGCCTAACATCATCCATTAATGCATTTGACCTGGCACATAGAAACTGCAGGATGTCACAGGATGCTGAAAGCCAAAAAACCAACGGAGTGCCACTGTCATTCCCTCCTGGTTGTGGTCCTCTCTCATCCCTCAGGGCATTTCATACTGATTGTCACTGCGACTGGAAAGACACCTAGACTAGGGAAGGGGACAGTGTTATCTATACTTTAAGTATTAATGACAATGTTATTTTTTTGGAATAAGATTTAGTATGAATTGAAATTTTAATATATATTTTTCTTCCTCTCTAATGGATTGGCCTTTGCACTTCCTTGGTTGCCTGAATCTCAATTTGGAGA
>NW_017731411.1:823869-829902 GCF_001890085.2 Hipposideros armiger
TTACATTTTAAGAAAGCCATTGACAACTTAGAATATACTCAGAGAAGAGTTGGCAAGACAGTGACAAAGACATGAAACCATGTTATATGGAGGACAGTGTAATCTGATTAAGAAACGAATCTCAAACACTGTTATAACCACTCTTGTGGTATTTCACATACCATCATGCTGAGGTCACTAACAATCCCCAAAACTTAATGGATTTACACAATAAAGTTTTTTTTTTTTCCTCACTTATACTACATGTTGGTCATGCGTTGGTAGGGGTTTTGCTCCACAGTCACTCAGGAGCCCAGGCTGACGGAGGCTCTGCCATCTTATACCGGCCTCATCTGGAATGTGCAGCCTATTCAGTCACTGGGGCAGAGTAAGAAACAGCTGGAAAGATGCCTGCAGGCTCCTGAATGCTTCTGCTGAGTGGAGACACATGATAGACACCTTTGAACTGTAAGGAGCTGGAAAATATGAGCGAGCACCCACAGCCTAATCAATGCTTACCTTAATCTTTGTTAAATTGTCAATTTTTAACTTTGCCTTACTTTATGCTCAACCTAAAGGATAATGTCTAGGAAATCATGGGTTTGGTTTGCTATTATATTTTCTCTAATACATAATAAAATAAATGACTTTTAGAAATACAGAAGTTCATCCATTTAAAATGATTTCACATACTACAAAACGTGTCACTTTTAAAGAAACACTAGTTTGTTGGATGCAATCAATTTCAGTAAAGGGCAGAAGGGAACACAGCCTATAGGGGAGGGACAGCATAAAAAGGCTGTGAAATGCTATAGGATTCCTGAGTGGAAATGTGTTCCCAAGCTGGGAAACATTCAACAAGATAGAAACGCATAAGGAATAAGTCATGGAAGACTAACAGTAATAGTAGTAAAGAAATGAGTATAAAAATGAGCTGTAAAATTTGGGTTTTGACTTGTGCACTCACTTTTTGTCAGTGACTCATATTAGTCATTTAATGAGGGAAAGTAAAGCTAGTTCATTTAAAGATCACTTTGCTTTGATCGGAAGAATCACTGGTATTGTGACTACCTGCTGTGCTAAATTCTTTCCACACGTTATTTCATTTAATCTTTTTAATAATTCTATAAATTAGATTATATTAATAGTGACATTTTATAGATGAAAAACCTGAGGCTTATTTATAGCGAGATACTTACCCAAGATCACAGAGCTAAAACCAAAACCCAAGTCTTCATCTAAAATCAAAGCTCTTAAAGGAACCTCTGATTTCACAGCTTGTTTTAGGGTGTTTCGCTTTAATTTTCTGTAATTTCTTTGTTTCTTCTTATCCTTTTTTAGAAGCAAGCAATGTTTAAGAAACAATAGTTCAAAGATGACTGTTAGATTTTCTGAGTGGTTATTTTGTCTTGTTTCATTATCTTACTTTCCCATTTCTTTTTTTCCTACTTCTTCTTTTTAAGCATTTTTTTCCCAGTTTAAAAGCCAGTATCAACAGGATCAAAAATCAGACAAAAATCTTGAGCTTCCCTAAGGACACTCACGGGGGATTTGGGAATGTCAGCTGTACAAATATGATGCCATCTTTAGACAAACTGTCTGGAAAGATGGGGGGACCAGCCCCTGTGTGTTGCATGCAGATGTCATGTGGCCCCGCCTCTAGCCAGCTTTATTATCTGACAGATACGGAGCACAAATATTGACTTTTGCTATTTTTACTGTAACTGCAGCCATAAACATTGATTACTGCAGGAGAGAGCAGACTGGGAAGAAAGCAGCAGTGTCTTCACAGCCCAAGAGAGCTTTTGTCTTTGCCTCAGGACAGACAGGAGTAGGATATGAATAAGGTCCTCATGGAACGATTCAAGACAGAAATAATAAAATGGTGATGATGTGAAAAATCCCGCAGGTTTGATGGACTTGAAAAAAAAAAAACTCTATTGATTCCGTCTTGTCATCTGTGTTCATTTAGCCCAAGCAAATTTCGAATGTAGGAAGAACAGAAACTTAAGCCTCCTTTCCATGGCACACACTCTCATCTAGTCAGACTTTTTGTATTCCAATGGCAATGCACAAAAATTGGTAACCACACTTTCAAACTTACTCCCAGCTATATCTCAATATTGCATGGCAAGGGAAATAATTAATCATGCCAGGGTTTTGTCGGTCTTCTACATGAAATAAAGGGATTCCTCTTTTAGTGACAATCTGTTCTTTCGGCAAATGTTAAAAAAAAGCAAGGGGATTTTCCTATTTAGTGCTTTATATCGTTGTTTTTCAGATCCATAGTTCAGAATATGTCACCAGTGTAGAGTAACTCAGATTTTCTGTTTGATTAGGTCTAATATGTTCTGCATGAGCTTCGGGAACCAGCAAGATCATAGTGCACATTAAAGATATTAACAGTATGATGGAGGGACAGGCAACCCTAAACCTGAGACTGGATCTAAGAATGATGGATTTCCGTATGCAAGAAAATGAAACTTGGCAGCTCAGCCAGACACTCAAAGGACTGGCATAGGTCAAGGCTGCAGACTCTCCATCTCAAGGTGCATCTCATGCCAGCATTTAGCCCTAGGCCCAGATCAGCCCAGAGCAAATGGACCTTCTTCAGAGATACAGGCAGTAGGAATGAAACCAGCTGAGTTACTGTCAGGGACCACAAATCATTCGAATAGATGCAGAGGAACAAAGCAATGAATGCAGTCCAGAGGTGGAAGGATGCCTGTGTGTTGAAGGTGGGAGTATATGTTATGTATATCTTAAGGAGAGATTAAATCCTAGTTTTTCCTTTAGACTAACTTGTCAGGAGACTTTGTACATTTGCAGCAGTGGCTCCATGGTCGAATGCTGCTGGTATCTGCCTTTAAAGAATCATTCATTAATTGATTAAAGTAGTGTGATTGAAGGGTTGCTACAGTCATGAGAAGTGGGGTGGAACATGTGAACATGACACACAGAGGAAAGAATTTGGTTTTTAGAGTGAAGCAGAGTTGGATGCAAATCTAGGTTCAGACATACAGATTTGTGTGGTTTCAAAAAGTTTCTTGGGTTTTTCTGAGTCTCATTTTCATTTTCTATAAAAGGAAAAGTGACATGGTTATTACTAGACTGAAAACAAATGATATCTCTATAGTGTTTATCATATATGCTTACTCCTTCTATTTGTTATCATTCCTCATCCCCTGAAAGAAACACCAATCAATAAAATATAGAATGGCATCTGTCAAGCACTTTATAGTATAGTGCAGGACTGTAAATTCAAGGAAATTCAGTGGGGCCGATATCTTAGAAAACTGGCTGATAGATCCTGTTTGCAGAGGAGGCTGCAGAAATGCCACATTTGTTTAAGAGTCACGTGAAATATTACTCTCTTGTCTACCTTTGTATGTATCTCATAAAACATCTTTCCTTTCAAGCTTTTATAAAAAGAGTACAAAGGTACCATTGATTTAAAGTTACTCTCCACCACCAGTTGTATAATCCATTATAATGGGGCGAGTCTCGTCAAATTCCCAACCTTTAGAGGCCTTCTCTAATTTCACACTTGGTGATATGAGCTTGTTCTCTGAACCATCCATTAAAAAATGTTTTTTTTTTAATGAATTCCAATTTCTAGGATTTTCAGTTGATATTGCATAATACTGTTAATCATCCTAACTATGTATTTCAGGTCTCCACTGAGATAAGTTAAGTTCTTTAAACCAAAACACTTAAATTCCCATTCATTGTTGTGAATACCAAGCAAGTTCCTCATTTCCCTTCACCAACATCCACTGAACTCTCTCACTTTGGATAATTATTATTAGATGACAATGAAACATTGTCATCTAATGTTATATTCAAAATATATTTTATTTATATATTCATTTTACTTATCAAACATAACAAAAATGATGGTTGTTTTTAGTGAGTTAGTGAGGTGATGTTGACATAAATCAATCATTGGGTTTATTGGTTGTAGTAAGGTTTTNAAAAAGAAATTTACTCAAAATTTCTACTGCTGGGAATTTATCCTAAGGAAATATATACAGATTTATGTTAAGATATTGCTATAAAAAATTCATCATAATACTAAAAATCTGAGAACTGTTTAAATGTTCACTATAAAGTATTTTAAAATAAAGTATGGCATGATAGTACACTATACCATTATTAATATTGTATTTTAGAAAACTAATACCATGGGAAATAATCACATATCAAAATCATGGGAAATAATCACAAATTGCAGGAGGAGAAACATACTAAGGCATAATGGTATAATACCAAACAATATGAAATGATAAATATAGTATATATTTGTAATTTTAAAAGTTTTAATGTGGAAAGATCTACACCAAAATATTGATACCTCTGGGCGGTGGATATCCACATTTATTTGAATTTTCTTCTCCTTTTCCATTTATGTTTTCAAATATTGCTCCAGTGAACATTTGCAATAAAAACTCTAAAAGTCATTATAATAATACAGTAAGCCCCTTGAAGTATTTTTTAGTTCAGAAAGAAATAGCATAACAGAGTTTTTCTTTCCAAATGGCTACCAGCTGGGAAAATCATCACGTAAGTTGTTTCACACCACATGCTTTAGTCTGAGAAGGGAGCTAATCTTGAGAAGGCCTTTATGTTTATAGACAATGATGTTCACTCAGGGGTCCATTTCTTAGTGTTTCCTCACCTGAGCCAAGCATACCTACCTTATGCTTAAGTTAGAACTATTTTTCATCCTGGAGCATCTAGGCATATTTAAAAGGTGATGGCAGCACTTAGGATCAGACTTGGATGGATTTTCAGAGAATGTATAATTATTATTCTATAACTAGTGGCATTTTAATGGGGTGATAACTTAGGAGGGATGAGAGACTCTTCAAATTTAAAGTTTTGACTATACAAAGAGCAATAATCCGTATGAGGAGGAGAACAGAAATATATCTAGAAAATCCAAAGGACTGTCCAAGCATCTAATTCTCAGTTTTATAAGGACTAGATTTGCTTTGCCTATTGCTGTATTTATATGGCTAGCAGAATTCTCAGGTGTAGAATTAGTGCTCAATCAGTATTTGTTAAATAAATGAGCCTCTGTTTTAACACAATACAATATATATTATCAAATGAAAAGAAGTGAGTATGAAAAGGAATTGGAAAAGGGAGACATTGAATAATTAGAAGAAAATAACCCAGAACGAGACACTAGAAAATATTAAATAAATATATGTTGGAAACAGGAGATCACAAAAAAAGTGGTCCCATTTTTGGAGGTAGATGGTATAATGTCAGTCAAGGACACGCTTCATGTATTCTTTCATTTATTTAGTCCTTCCTTTCTTACTTCCTTCTTTCTTTCCTTCCTTCCTTCCTTCCTTCCTTTATTTTTTTCAATTTGAGACTCATTCCATGCCACACACAAGATAAACACTGTATTTGTTCTTATAGTATCAATTTTCATCAAAGCTTTTTTGAGAAAATTATGACACAATAAGCACTGATATATTTTATTTAGGTTGAATGTAAAACGGTCACATGAATTATAAAACATACAAGTAAAAAATGTCATATTTGCTTCCAGTGAATCCACCTTCATGTCCAACATGTGGGAGATTGTTTTGGACTCCTCATGATTAGCGACTCTTTGGTAGATAATTTTGAGAAGCACTGCTTTACATAAAGACCTAGATATCATGTTTATCCAATTCGTGGAAACACAAAGCTCGGAGCGGTAGATGAATCACTCCAAGCGATTTATGTTGGATGAAAGAATCAAGATTTTAAAAGATCTCTATAACCTGACCTTAAAGGACCAAAGTAAAATGATAAAAATTGGCAAGTACAATAAAGCATCCACTCAAGAAGAAGATGGAGAATAAAGGGTCATAGAAATTCATAAGAAAAGGGTTTTCAGTAGTGTATGTTTAATATGAGCCAACAACTGGATGGAGGGACTAAAGAAAGGGTTATATATCTTAGGCTGAGTTAACATGAATGAGGAGAAATTCCATTTTATTCCAACCACATCTCTGGTGGGTTGTATTTATCTCTGAACTATATATAATGTGT
>NW_017731411.1:832134-913015 GCF_001890085.2 Hipposideros armiger
TATATATATATATATATATATATATATATATATATATATATATTTCCAATATTCAGTTCTGCCTTTGCTGAAACTATAATAGTAATGTAACATAATGTGCTTTAAAATGTTGGGCAGATGGAGGGGGCCCCTGCCAGTACCAGGGTATGTAATAAACTTACGTAAACTCAACCAGTTGGGACCCAGGGCAAGGGCCCACCCTCACAGGGAACATACTGATAAGGGCAATCACATGGGCTGGTTGGATGTGTAGCTCACAGGATTCTTAGGGCTAAGTTTATGCTCAGCTTCAAGGAGTAGGAAACTATTTACAGATCGTTCTCCATCTACGCCAGTGGGGAGAGAAGTATTGTTTGTATTATTTCAGGGTCTAAGTAGGCAAGAGTAACCATATTATGGTGGCTTCACTCGGGTAGTTGTTGCTGAACACTAATATGGGGCTATTTTAACAATCTGGGAATGAACACTGCCTTTGAAATCACAATAATTGCCTTTATGTCACCTTCTATTAGTTGAGTAACCTTGGCCAAGTCACAGCTCATGCAACTTTGGATTACTCACCCATAGAGAGGGAATGGCCACTTCTGCTTCACAACATAAATAGGATTAGGTGAAATTGTGGATAAGAAAAGACTCCTAAATTAAAAATACAATATACCAATAGGGTTCGTTTTTTGGTTCTTACTCTTCTTAATTTCCCCCCACCTTTACAAAATATTCAAAAATCTTTGATGACTTTCTGTTATTATTGCCTGTTAAAGCCAAGTACAAGTACAGTAGCCTGTCATGTACATTCAGTGTCTCAACTTGCCCACCATTCTTCCCAATATTCCCACCATTCTTCCCCACTATCTCCTTATACAAATTTTTAGCTTACAGCAGCGGGTCTATTTTCCCTTAAATGAGTTCAATGTAGCTGCAAGGTCTCCCTAGGACATTCAGGTGTCCAATTAAGCTTGAAGTCACATCTTCTAGCACTACCACAGTGAGAGAGAGGAGTTTTGGCTTTTAGGTATGGAAATTTCATGGTCAGAAGCCTGGCCTAATTCCTGGGCTCAGGGTATACTAAAAAGTTCATGAGGGCCGGCCAAGCGGTGCATTGATTGGTTAAGAGCTGGCTTGGGACGCCAGCTCTGAGCAGCAGGACCCCGGTTCGGATCCCACATGAGGGCCAGTGACACTGCCCTCTACAGCTAAGATGGTGAACAACAGCTTGACCTGGAGCTGGGCTGCCCTGAGTTGCCGGCAACGGCGTAGGCTGCAGCCCCTGCTGCAGTGGGCTGCCATAAGCTACCGTGTGTGGCTGACAGCCAGCATGAGCAGCCGGCAGCCAGTGTGAGCTGCCAAGAGTCAGCGTGAGTGGCAGTCCAATGGCAGGCGACCTATCTGCCTCAGCCGGGAAGAGTGCAATGATAATACCAACATGGGCCAGTGAAGCAATGTCCTCCACAACTAGACTGAAGAACAAACGGACAGCAACTTGTCTGTTCCCCTTCCCCAATTCCCCAATAAAATCTTAAAAAAATAAAAAATAAAAAGTTCATGACAGCCAGGATGCCAGCTCATTATTAATTGCCAAGTATTAATTACCAACTATTTATATTATGCTACATCAACATCTTCATGAAAATTTACATGATGATCTTAGATCTGCGGGATGACTATGAAATCACAGCAGGAGGAATCCATTTGGTGGTATTAATAATGAGTGTGTTGTTAATGCAAAGAGGTCCAGATTGCAGTAGGTAGTAGGTAAGTCTGGGGCGGGGTCTCTGAGAGGCTTTGGCTCTTGGCAGAGCTCACAGGGAGGCACTGTTGTAGCTGGGTGGTGGGGTATGAACAGCGGGTCCTGGAACTGCTCTCAGGCAGGCAAGCTCTGGTGGAAGGGCGGGGTGTGTCTCTACAGGGGCTCCTCTTAACCAGTCCTCCAGCTGACTTTTATTGGAGAGACAGAACAATATCATATTTAGTGGGTGATTATAGGTATGAAGAGTGAGGAAATCCCTGAACACCTTTCTTTGATCAACTAATAAGTCATTTTTTCCTCAATAAACAAAAACACCACCTAAAACAAATTAAGTCACATTGTTTTTCCAGGTAGTATGTCATTTATTTTCTTGCCCTCTTGCCCATGTTCTGTCAAACATGAGGAATGATCTTGCAGAATTCCTGATGAAGCTGGGATCACAGGAGAGCCAGCTTGACCTAATAAGCTGACCTGGAAATCTCATGGGAGATTCTTCTGAAACATCCCAGCCTCATTTCAGGGCCTCTGTGGCTAATCTTCAGATAACAATCTCAGCTTTTTACAGCCTGTCCATCACCTCATCTATAGTGTTTGCCATTCTTAGTTTGTGTCAAACTCTTAAATTAAGAGTTGGGGAAAAAAAATTGAGGGGCAGGCAGTTCAAGAAAAGTCAAGGATGATTGGTGACTTGGTTCTTCAACTTTTGCCCATACCGCACACCAGAGAACTAAACTCAAAATAGCACTATGCATAGAAGGAGAATCAAACCATCCCAACCCCTTTACCATGTTGTTTGAGTAACCATGAGAAACCTTGTAAGATTTTCCCACTAGTTCACAATAAAAGCCCACTTCTAGCCTTCCTGAATGAGACTATCAGTCTGAATTTTGTTGTAAGTTTTGTTATGTGTTGTCCAGTATCCTGAAATGCAGCTGTGTTATCACTGTACATAGAATATAAATGTTCAGTCACCTCTGATCTATTGACTAGAATATTCCTCAGGGATATCTTGCTACTAGGTGAAAGGGGTGTCACTACGTAGAGTGGAAGCCACCTGGTTATGCTGAACACAGAGGGACTAGGGAGGAGCAATATATGGGGGAGAGCGTATAGTTTGAAAAGGTGTATTTAATACTATCATTGCTTATTTGTTTTAATTGGTAGTAATTATTTTGAAATCTGAAATAACACTAAAGAGAACGCAACGCTTTTTTATTTATGAAGGAAGGTATAGATTAAAAAGGTGGGGAACTATCAGTATGTAAACTAGTCCCAGAGCAAAGGCAGAGGCAATTCTTTAAAAAATGCTTTACCAATAAATAGTCCTATAATTGAGAGAGTATGAAGATAATAAAATACAGAGCATGAAATTTTAAACAGGTAAAGCTCACTGGGATGTCAAGCGTCCTTTTTTATTTTTTAACTTCATTGAAGAATAATTAACAAATATAATTGTATATATTTAAAGTGTACGATGTGATGATTTGATATACATATACATTATGGAATGATTACCAAGTTCAGGATAATTAACACATTGAAGGTCCTTTTAACTTTGGCCTTTTTTGAATTAATGACCCATGAAGTAATACTCTATATTTCTACAGATACAGGGTTTTGAAAATGAACCCTCCACACTCTTAGCAGTAGTTACCCTCCATGGAAACAGAAGCATCAAGAGGAACTTTGTTTTTACACTATTGGACTCTGTGAAATAAATATTATACTGCTAGAATGTATTCATGTATTACTTGTGGAAATTGAATATTAATAAATATTTTAAAATGTCTGTAGTAATAAAAACCAAATGACCTCATAGCAGTGCTAAGCCTGCCTACTTGAGCAATTTAGGGGATTTCCTCAAGGTTCCTGGGCTTCAGTTTCCTCATCTGAAAGAGATGGTCCTCTGTCAAGGTGAGAGAGGTTCTCATGGGGCTCTGTGTTTTCCACCAACTTTCGGCAGAGTTTCATCCTTTGGGAATGGAGGGACAGGGAGGCATGGGAAGGATAGCGAGAAAACTGAGTGGATATGCATGGGGTGAGGTCGGGGTGCTCTAAGATCTCGACCCAATTCAAAAAATTAAGCGAAAGCAGAGCTCTGCTCTCAAGTTTTCCCAAGTGCCCTCCTATACTAAACCAAGTTTGAAAAAACTGCTGGACTAAATAATTATCTATTGATAATTCTAGTTGTACCAAAAAAACCCCAAAAAACAAAAAACAAGCTATACGAGAAGATTATAGATCTACAAGTGGTGTGCTCTGAGCTTAAAGGTACAATTTACGTAGAAGTCACATTGAAGCACTTAGCTCCTGTGGTCAGCCAACATTTTCTACCTGTTGAGGGAGGCAGCAGAGAAAGTGAAAGTAAACAGTGTACAGCCCCTCCTGCACTCTGGTTATTCACACTACTGGTGGTGTGTGTGCAAGTTTCATCTTGACTTACTGTGATTCTTTCATTTTAAAATTCAAACTAAGCAATTTATAAAAACCACTTGGTGCTCTTTCCAAGGCAAATGATAGAAAACCAATAAAATTAACAACATCAGAAAAAAGTTGTATTTTTTTTAATTGTTATGTAATTGAGAAGCTCAAGGCTTTAAGCTTGGATGGATCCAGTACCTCAGGTGATACAATTGGTCTCTTCTTTTCTCATTCCTGTGCTCCATGTTATCCTGTTCTCATGTTCCAGACAGTGACAAGGTGGCTGCCTCTCAGGTTCAATTCAAAACAAGAGGGAACATCTCTTTCTGGTTATCGCTCTCTGGTCACTTCCATGTAAGTCTGCTGATTGAGTCAAGTTTAGTCATTGGCCATCTGGAACGCAATCAGTAGGGAGGGGAAATCTCGTGCTCTGATTGGCCAAAGTAGACTCTTACCTTAACCACATGATGCACTGGGATTGAGGATGGGGGAATACTCAGAAAATTCAGAGTACTACTCCCTGAAGTGTAAAATAAATAGTAGGTCTACTAATAACATCCCTAATGACTCCTCTAACTGCTTTTTCTTTTACAAAAAGTATATAAAATAGATATAAAAATATTATTAAAATAGTAGAAAATATGGTGCCTTGTGTACCTCCTCTGTCTTCTGTGAGTCTAAAGCAAGAACTGGAGACAAACGTAATCTTTAGCAGCTTAAGTTTCCTAAAATAGCTTACATTTTTTAACCCTTTTGCCACAACGGTCATATATATCTGAATGAATATTTCCATCTGCTGACTGCGGTGTTCTAGTTTACCCCATGATCTCAAAAAGAACTGTTCCCTCTACTGTGGAGTTTGAGTATATTCTCCGGCACTTGAATGCAGTCCTAGAAGTCTGTGAGTGCTGCGGTCAATGCACAAGAACAGGAAATGCCTATGTTTATGTTCGTCATGTGGTACGCAAGCCAATATTAGAGTCATGCTGTTAGGATTCTTATTGGTGCCTCAAACTCTTGGTTTTAACACTGTGTTTTAGAAGGGATGAATATCAACTAATTAGGTCCTTCCTTTATTTTTCCAATAATGATGATGAATCTTCAAAGACTGATCAATTTGCAAAAATCAAGCCCATAATAGATTTAGTGAAGGGTACATATATGTCTGCTTATAATTGCAATAAGGAATTGTGTGTGGATGAGTTCATGTTGAAATTCAAGGGGCATCTATTTTTCAAGCAATATCTTCCCAGTAAACCAAGTACCAAGTGAGGCATAAAGATGTAGTTACTCTGTGATTCACCAACAGGATTTCTGATGCAGTTTGATCTTTACAGGCAAAGATTCATCTCAAGATAGGAAAGCTGGGTTGGGAGCAAGAGTGGTGTCCAGCTGGCTGAATGGATTTGAAGGCAAGGGATGTGTAGTTTGTACAGACAATTTTATTTAAGTGTAGAATTTGTGAGAGTCTAAGATTGAAAAAAACTTGGAGCATGTGGTACAGTGCGTGCCAATAGGCGAGGACTACCTTTAGATATGAAGATTTGCAAGCTGAAGCCTGGTGACCTCGTGGTGATATGGGAAAATCATGACTGATCAATGCTTGCTTGCACTCGGCAGGATACAGCGAGAGTTAACATGATCTCCACTATTGGGAATGGTGGTGTCAGTGAAGTGCATGTAAGATCAAAAATGGGAATGAGAACTGTGTCAAAATGAAATATTCAAATTCTGCACAATTCATTTAAGGGTGGAGTTGATTGCTTTGATCAACTCTGTGTCAGTTATCCTTTTGATAGGAAGTCTATGAAGTGGTAACAAACCATATGGCATTTTCTCATTGAAGGAGGTCTAGTAAATGGCTTTATATGTTACACCATTCAAAACCCTAACAATAAATTGAGTCAGCAGAAATTCAGGGAAAAAGTTATAGAGGGCTTATGAGATGGATTTTCAAGAAAAGGTGGAAATAAGAGGGGTTCCAAGATACCTGCACCAAAAGAGATTAGACTGACAGAGCACCATTTTCCCAGGCAATTTGAAGACAAGAAAAAGCAGCCTAGTTGCTGCATGTGCCACATTATGCCCTCACAATACGCAAGAAAAGGGAAAGGTGTTTGCAAACAAAAACAAACCATGTTTTGTGCTACATGTCTTGGAAATCCAGCAATGTGTGTAGTTCCTTGTTTTGAGAATTATCACTCAAAAGTAAAATATAAAAACTCCTGTCAGTGTTCAAGAAGGAAGTTTAGGAAAGCAGATGTACATTTTTTTTCTATATTTTTGTGTTTTATAAGAATGAATAACAATAGGGAATTTTTATACATAAAAATGTCATTTATATACAAACCAGCTCAAATTATTATTATTAAATGCATAAAATAGTCAAAATATCAACTTTTAGTTTTCTTTGTAGATTTCTGACAATTAATAAAACTTGAAATCAATAAATGCAGTGAAAGAGTTAAAATTACAGTTGACATATGTGTACAATATTATATTAGTTTCAGGCATACAACATAGTGATTAGACATTTATATAACTTATGATGTGATCATCCCCATAAGTCTGGTACCGTCTGAACAAAATAGCTGTGTGTATGTGTGTGTGTGTGTGTGTGTGTGTATGTGTGTTTAAAAAATGATAATGTTTTATTACTACTAGCAGAAGTGGGATGCATGGGGGAGGTGGGTGTGCAGGTCTGTGTGGTCTGTGAGGAGATGATGATCTGGAGACTGGAAGAAAAGGAGTGGTCTGGAGGCTAGCTCCCAGGGCTCCTCAGATGTACTGGGAACGGGTAAAGGAGTCACGGCAGGCCAAAAAGATTAAGAAATTTTTGGAAATCTAGCTGCTCACCATAGTTGGTGTCCAATTTCTTCATCATGCAGTCAAGGACACCCGGGGTCCTTCCGGTTCTTTGTGAAGGCACCAGTTCTGTATTCATGAAGCTTAGGAACTCAAATCTTAGAGAGATTGCACTTGTTACTGTCATACTTCTGGAAAACAACAATCACACACTGGATGCACCACTGGGTGTCTGTAGGGCTGGACATTTTCACTATGTTGAGTGGGATGAGGCGCCAAGGCTGTGGGCCAGGAGCAGTGCGGCAAGTTCTGGGCAGAGAAGGAGGTGGGTGGCGAGTGGGCTGAGGCTCTTGTCTATCCTAAAATAACTTAGTTTTACCAAAGTTAACAAAGTTTTGTTTGTTTTTGTTGTTGTTTGGTTGGTTTTAGCAATACACCTTTTTCTTTAAATGTTCAATATTTTCAAATCATGTGGAAAAGTATCAATACTCTCTTAAGCAGACCCACATAATCAAGCCCTGTAAAGGGCAGAAGCTGCATAATGAGTCTCAAGTAAAATTAGAAGAGAATCAAAGAGAGATGATTACGTGAAAAATAGTAACTATGCCTAATTCACATAATATCAATAGAAACGGCTGAGCATCTTATCCTTAACAAAGTGATTTTCTTAATCCAAGTCCCTCTTTACTTAGCACAAGAACATTATTTTAGTTCATTAATAATTCTAAAATCATTTTTAAATGATATTTTGACAGTAATTTTAAATGGAAACACATTCATATGCATGCATAGAAATTATTATTTTAAAAGGTGGTATATATATATATATATATATATATATATATATTCACAATTACACACACATTCACAATTATTATTAGTAGTTGAATCTATAGCCTGAGGTAACATGGAAAAATGAAAAGAAAGTCAGACTTCCAAACACAAAACACATGAATGTTGAGAGCACCACAAGCTGGAGGAAAAAAACAAATGTTTTTCTCATATTTTTCATCAAGTTTTTTAGAGTCATGAAAGCAGAGACCCTTCTTATTGATTAAATTTCATAATGCTGAATTTGATCAAATCATAACAACAATCAGATTGTAGCTTTTAAACCATTATGGATAATGAGGGAAAGATTCAATTAGTAAATTAGAATTCACTAAGAGTATTAAATTATGCCATCTTTATCTTGTTAAGAAACATTAGAAATTGTTTGTGTGTGTGTTTTCAATCACGAAGAAGTGTTTCCTCTCCTCATAAACTCATAGAAGCCAAATTTCCCAACACTCTAAAGGAAGCATAGCCACAGGTGGGCAGCAAATATTCCTTCTTCCATGTGTTGTCGACACCATGCCCTCCCAGTGGACAGGATTTGTGTTTCCCTGCTGATGATTCGAAGAGTCCAGACCAAGACAGGACCTTCATGTCTTTGGTCAGACCTGAAGACTTTCCCTGAAGTGCAGATGTTGTACTCAAATTCATGCTGGCAGTCTCCTGAGAAATTCTAAAAGCTTCTTAGGAATTTGAGTTAACTATAATAGTTAGTAGAGAGGTGTCTAGCTTCAGCTGAGAAATTCTCCGCTTTACTCAGGACTAATCAGTGTTCTAGGGGAGATTTTCCTAAACACAGAATGGACGTAATACTCATTGCAGAACCAGAAGGGGGAGCCATAGCGTAAAGGTATTTTAGGCCATTCAGACTATTTCTGTGTAGATGAATAATATTCACAGCACAGATTACGTAACTTGTGGCAAACCACAAATGAAATCAATGCTATTAACGTGAAGTTCTGTAAAAAATATTTGGGTAAAGATGACTGTCATTATATTCCCATTTATGTGACCAAGAATGCATAGAGAAAAATCTTTACCAATCTTAGAAATTACGGATGGGTGCCATCAATACGTCAGAAATCTTAAAGTGCTTTTGCAGCACAGATTAAAGAGGAGAATTCATTGGCCAATGGGCTTCATTGTTTGAAACCTGGCTGAGGAGTATGTTAAAGGACTTCCTGAAAGGAACCCATGTTGGCAGGAGCAAGTGCTCCTCAACTTGGACAGGTTGGCATTGGGGGAGGATGAGCTTTGTTCCTACCTTTGGCAAGAGCTCAAAGAATCAGAAAGTATATGGGGCAGAGAAACCAGCTCTGGCATGTGTTCTTGAACTACACTAGCAGGGATGGTACCAGTCATGAAGGCAGGTGCTGATCCAGCTGACTTCCAGTTCTACAATAAAGCCGGAAGTTCAACCCGAGTCAGAAAGGTAGTGTTTCCACCTGTTGTTTCCTGCTTACAGAAAAATGTACTTCAGCTTCAGCAAGACAAAACTAGACTTTTCATTCCTCCTTTTCTGGAGTCTGAAAGCTTTAAATGTATTATAATAAAGCAGTTCAAACTAAACCCATTACAGGTACATTCACCTTTGGAGCAAACAGAAGGGAAAAAAAGACTCTGCCAAAACCAAGGAACAATCTAAAGATCCAGCTAATTTAGCCCATGAAACAAAATTCCTACAAAGGTGGAATAAAGTGTTAGAAAAATCTCTAATTGGTGTTCTGACCAGGTTTGAGAGGATGTGGCATCTATGGAGCTAAATAGGTAGCATGAAAAGTACAGACCTGAAGTCAGGCAGATTGTTTACAGACAAAAAGCAAGCTGGTGAAATTTTAAAATGCTGACAGAAGTGAACTGAAGATAGGCTGTCACAGAACACTGATTTGCTCCAGTAGAAGGAAGTTTAATAAAATTTCTCAGAACTCAGAGGAAAAGCATACTAATACTAAATAGATGAAAAAAAGAAAGGAGACATGTTTTGTGTTACAAGAATTCCAAAAGTAGAAAATAGAGCAGATTAGAGAGAAGAAATCACCAAAATAATGATAGAAGAGCAAGTTGCTAAAATGAGTAAGGGTTACAATCTTATTTAAAATATTTAGCAAGTCCCAGGAAATATTGATTTAATAAAGTCACTCATTGGATGAAAATTATAGAGCACGTGTATGTCATGGCTTTGATCAAGGGAAAAAATATTAAACAGGATGGACATGGTCCCTGTTCCAACAGAGTTGAGTCTACCTTATAAGGCCGGCAAATCACAATCAGTAGCATAAAGCATGGAAAGTGCTGTGACAGAAGTGATAAGCTTAAATTAGGTGCACTTTCATTGGCTTCAGGGATCAGGAGTAAGATTTTCCAGAAGAAGTGATATTCTAGCAGACTTGAGGCATATGTAGGCATTATCCAGATGAATAAAAAAAGTCTTAGTGGGTGAAAAAGGATATAATCCAGGTAGAAGTAACAGTCTGGGTAAAGTCCCAAAACTGAAAGAGGGAGTGGGCACATTCAAAGCAACTGAAAAAATTTCTGTAAATCTGGGGGGAAAGAAATAATGAGTTAATGAGTATGAAGGAAAAACAGAGGCTATATTACAAATGATCTTGCCTTCTACATGACTCACTTTAACCATTATGCTAGGACTAAGAATGTAGCACAAAGATAATGACTTTTAGTAATGATTACATTTTCAAAAGGGCTCTCTAGTGATAATGTGAAGAATGGGCAGTAGAAGAGCAATACTAATAGTGGGAGACCAATTAGGAGGCCATCACAGGAATTTACAGAGGAAAGGGTAATCTAAACTTGGGGAGTGGCTGCATGAGAATAGAGAGAAGTAGATTAGATGTAAGACATTTTTAAGCGGTAGAATCAACTTTAAATTGATTGAATGTGGGTATCAGGAAGAAGGAAGAGTCAAAGATGACAGCCAGATTTCTTGGTTTGGAGCCATTAAATGTCATTCTCTGAGGTTCCCACCTCAGAGGTTGGATTATGAATTCCACTTTGAACTTATTGAACTGATGTGTTAATGAGATGTTAAGTAGGCAGCTGGATCTAGGAATGAGAAGAGGGATCAAGACTGGAGATAGGACCTGGTGAGTACTCAGTGTAAAAATGGTAAGTGATGCCATGGGGGAAGAGGATGACATTGCCTAAGAAAGTATGGAGAATAAGAGGAGGATAATATTGAGAATAGAGGAGAAATCCACTCTCATACTATTCTCTTCTTACTTTTCACACTCTCTTAAGCAATGTTCATCCTCTCCCATGGCATCATTTACAATTTATACACACAGTGCTCACAAAGCCTTCCACTAAGAGGATGCAGATGATACCTGCAATTGGAGTCTTAAGGACGTGTCTCCACTTATTTTTCAACACTGGGAAGTCATAACCAGGAGATTAGGAAGATAGTAGCTACCAGGATGTAATTGAAATACTCAGCCTTGAAGTGGCATATGAAAAATCTCGTCTCCCCTCCAAGTATTTGAAAGAACTGCAGAGAAGGGTATTCTAAGGAGAGAACTAGATTTCATACATGGCATGAAGGTGAAGTGATAGAGGATTTAAAAGAGTTTGTTTCTTATTGAAGAGGAGCTTCAATTTGGACGGTAGAAATTCCTTGGAAGAAAGGGATGAGATTTAAGAGGAAAGTATAACAGGAACATATGGAAGATATGAGGAGATAAATGAATGGCAAAGGATAACACCTTATGCACTGAAAAAGGACTTTAGACATCAGACATGATGAAGTAAAATGAGAAACACATTGAGTTATATTTTATATATATATATAAATTTCATGGTTTAGTGGAAAAAAATACAAGCATCTAAGCAGAAAGAAATGAACAACTTAAATGGGAGCTAAAAATAGTTTGTCACCAGATGGTGACTACAAATATGAAACAACTATGGGGTAACACTTACAGATTTTGAGACCAGAATTTTATACCCAGCTGTTGTTTATGTGAAAGGGAGCTAGAAATTCTCTGAAATGCAAGGACGCAGAAAATACAACAACCAACATACACTTTTTGTCAATGTGCTCAGATAACTCTAGTAAATTAAGAAATGAATCAAAGTGAGGAACACGGCTATTATACCAAAATGGCAGACTAAGCACACACACAGAGGGTGCCAAAAAAATGTATACACACTTTAAGAAAGGAAAAAACTTTATTAAAATTGTAATACTCAATATATACCAATAACAAAAGATGAATACAAGTCATGTGTTTTTGGCACCCTGGTATACTTCCACATTTCCTCTCTGATCCCAGGATAATGATGAAAGGAGCATAAGAGTGAGATTAAATCCCTAGAAGTCCTGGAAAACAGACTATTTTTATTAGTAGAAAGTTTACGGAATTTTCTAAAATTATAAGGTAGCCCAGTTTGACAGGGAAAATGGAGCCAAGAAAATCACAAACAAATAGAGACATCTGGAATGGGTCACTGAAGAAGAGAGTACCAGTATTCCCCACAGAGCCCTGGAATAACTCCAAGATCATCATCAACAAGAGCTGGAAATATTTGTTGAATGATGTTGAATGAATGAGCAGCCTGTGTGGCAATTAGCAGAATAATTAATTGAAGGGTTGCCAGCCCAGCTGGACTGGTCGTCAGCTCTGGCACACAGAGGGCTGGCTGTGGCATTTTCTTTTAGGATATAATAGATGAGATGAACACTCCTTTTCACAGTGGAGGCTCTGTTTCCCAGAAATGGAAAAATAATAGGAAAGCAGCTCTGTAGATCAATGGAATGTCCTAAAACTCCCTGCTCCCAGAAAAATATCTTGCTTAGCTTACTCTGATTTATTGAGATGAGTCCTTAATCTGCTTATGTGCTTGCTCTCTGCTTGCCCAATCTGAAAAAAGGTCCATTTGCAGGAACATCCCCATCCATCCATCCAAAGAGGACGGAGCATGCTCCCACTAGGGCAGGCGCCTGCGGTAAGAGTGGTACCCTCCACCGTTGCTGAGGAAAGACCAGCAGCAATCACTCTAGTCCTTCAATCATAATTATAAATGGACAAGCAGACATAGAGGAAAAGCAAACCATTAAAGAGAAGCATCTATGGGAGCAGGTGGAACAGATGGAACAGATGGTCCCTAAGAGATTAACGAAGGTAACAGAGAATAACTTAACATTTCAACTGGAATCATCAAAAATATTTGAAAGATAGCTAGATAGATTGATGATAGGTAGATAAATAGGCTTCTTTGAAAATGAATTAAATAATGAATAAGAAAGAGTTTGAGAAATTTTTAAAATTAGAATTAATTTTTTTAAAAGTAAAAAACTGAAAAGGGCTGAATAGTACAATAGACTAGGCTAAAAATGAATACTGGGGCATCTCCTAGAATATAATAATAGCAAATATTTGAAAAATATTACTGTTGCTTTATAATTAACCTTTTTCCACCTCTGGAAACATGTAAGATTTTCTGTTTTTGAAATTCAGCAATTTCATTATTGGCATTAAGTGTATCATGATATATTACCATGGTTCATCTTTGTTAGAACAGGTAAACTTTCTTTTACATTATTATGATTTTTGTCCTCCTTTAACGACTTCCTTTTCTCTTAGGGAATTTTAACACTTTTTTAGTTACTCAATACATTTGCTATGTCTCTTAACTTTTCCATGGAAATAGCATTATTTCACTTTTATTTAAAAATATTCCAATATCTTCATGTGTTCAGAAGACAAAATTTAATATTTTTATTAATTTTATTTTCTTTTTGTTTATCTGAATTTTTGAAACTGCAATAAAACAAAAATTTAAATATGAAAACATTTATTAAAAGACATTCTTATTTGAATTTGATTATTTGCTATATTTGTTGTTGTTCTTTACCTTTCTCCTTTTTTTAGAGAGTTTCAGGTGTTTTATTATAGGTAAATAGGCATAATATTTAAAGAGCATACTATTAAAGTAAATTTTACAAAATTTGTTATGCAAATGACCAATCCCCTTCTAGTCTATGTCCCCTTCCCCAAAGAGTCACTATGAATTCTTTTAGCTGATTCCTGTGATTATCTCTAAAAAATGTGTTGGTTTTACTGGGGTTTTTTTAAATTCTCAGCTTTATGTATTATTTATTGACTTCTACTAAATAAAATGAGCATTTAACTGTGGTTGATTTTTTTTTCACTCCTTTAGCTCCCTCAAAAGAAACACACTCTTCGCTCTCCTTCAATCTTTTGAAGTAATTATACTACAATTTTAGTTTCATGAACTATTTATTGCTTGAATTGTTATAATCATGTGAACACCACTGAGAGCTGAACCTAGTAAATTCTGATAATGTTTTTTTTCCTGCACAACTTTTTAATTTCCTGGAACCAATAATTATCTTTTTATTCATTTGTTTGTTTGGTTTTCTATATATTTATCACCAATTTAACACAAACTCTCCTGCAATGATCTGAATCTTTTCTCATGAAAGTCATTCACATTAGGTATTTTAACACTCTTACCTTTTTGAAGAAATTTTTCTGTGATTTAATGCCAGAATGGTTGTTCTCTGTGAGGGTTATCCCAGGTCCTATGATCTTCTTCACTATCCTGGGGATTTATCTTTACTTCTCTCTTGTGTTGGATACCTTGTTTCTCGGATCTCATGTCTTCTTTCCGGGTTTACTCCATTGTTTTGGCAGGGCATGTCCTTTAGTAGCTGTCCTTGGAGGGATGTATAAGAGGTAAATTTTTGAGACCTTCAATTTCTGAAACTGTTTATACTTTTGCCTAACATTTGATTGATAATTTGACTAGGTACATAGTTTTAAAAAGAGAAATAGGATTAGGAAAATATTGCTTGCTTTTCTCCTAGTTTTTAAAATATTTGCCATTAAGAAATCTGAAGCTACTGCAATTCCTGACGTTTTGTATAAAACCTTTTTTCATAATTTTTTCTTTCTGGGAGACCGTAGGATCTTTGTTCCCAGTCTTCTGAAACTGCACAGTGAAAAGCTTTGACGTGTGTGTCTTTTCATTTACTCTCCTGGGCACTCAGATGATAGATCCTTTGACTCTTGAAACTCATGTCCTTCGTTCTGCCAAATGTTCTTGAATTATTTTGTTGATAATTTCCTCCCCTCTCGTTTATCTGTTCTTTCTTTCTTGAATTCTCATTATATTTTTATTGGACCTCTTGGATTGTTTTTCTTAATTTCTTAATATTTTAAAATTCCTATCGCTTTGTCTTTTTAGTATGTTTTCTAAGAGAAAATAAGTTTTATCTTCCTTTTTCTATTGATTTTAAAATTTTATATTTAATTTCCTAGAATGTTTTTTTCCTGAGTATTCATTTTAAGCATTTTTTATGATTGCAATAGATTCTCTTATCTCTCTGAAGATATTATGATAGTTTTTGAAGATTTATTTTTTCCTGCATAGTCTCTGTTTCTCCAAGTTACTTTTGTCCATCTGTTTGTTTTAGTCTCTATTATTAATCCTAGCCTTATGTCTGGTAACCCTTTCACCTGCTCACATTTGAGTGGGAAGCCTACAAGTTGATTAGAAGGTCTGAGTTGACTGGCTTATTTTATTAGAAAACTCCAATGTCTTTTCTCTTGAAATAGCCAAGGTGTTTAGTAAAGACACTCCCCAGTTTTGAGCCACAAGTCACCAATGCTCTGGGAGAAAAATGATGAAGAGGTTGGGCAGCTCAGAATTTCCTGGGTAGGTGCTTACTTAACACATCTTTCTGTCACCCAAAAGTTCCATTTATATTCCATTGTCCAGAGACTCTGGTTTGCTATCTCCAGATATAATAATCAAGCTTCTAAAGGTAAGGAGCTAAAAAATGAAATCTTAAAATCAAAATATAGAAATGTCAGGGAAAATAACAGAGTTAAGATATTTTTGCACTGTCAGCCAGCTCTCCCTGCTCCCACAGTGCTCCTTGGTATCTCCTGATAACTTATAACATTTACTCAATTCTAATCCCCCATCAATTTTAAGAAGCACCACAGGATGGGGAAACAAATCCCATTAAATATAATCTCAGATTACAAGTACTTTAAATTCAAGTTCAGAAGTCTTATAAGAAAATGTTAATTTTAGAATAGAAGGAATTATATTGAATGGATAGTTATGACCGATATTGGGAGGTAATTTCAGTTGATTAATGGTGGGCTAGCTAGAGATATTTTGGCACAATATGGAATGGAAAATGCTTCTGGGTCATCTATAGCAGTAGATCAAAAAGGGATCCATTTCCCTGGTAAGGCAGAGGATGCTGTGGGAGTGAAAGAAGAATTACTTCTTCAGAAGGTGGGGGGAACTTGAAGACTTAAGGCAATTGGTTCTCAGTTAGCCCAGACTCAGAGAAGGAAATAGCAAGTAGATTAGGTCTATTGTCTCTTTAGTGAGGGGAACTTGATTTTGATTAGAGTTCAAAACACCATAATGTGGGAATGAAATCCCAGACTTCTCCAGGAGCTAAAACCATTAGAGGGTTCTTTAGAGGTTTACATTATGTTCGTAATTACCATTTTTTAAATCTTTAGAACAGACTGTAAGATAGACACAGTTGCTTCCACTGTTGAAAACAAAAATAGCTTTAGAAAAATAGCTTTAGAAAAAATCCAGGAAAGCCAATCACTTGTCCACCTTAGGTCTATCCCAGTCAAAATTGAAAAGTTGACAAAAATGGTACCCTCATGTACGCTAATGTGGTCTCTTCTCCATCTAGACACTCCATCTACATCACACCTCCCAAGTTAATCCTAGGCAAGCTGTGAACAAAATAGCATGATAGGACAGCTTCCAGGGTCCCAGCAAATTTGAAAAGAAAACAGACTTCAGAAAAAGATTAATGGAAAGACAGGCCTTTGGTCTAAGGCTGAATGGTGTGTTCACCAAAAGGGTAGAATAAATAAGAAATCAGATATTGGAGGGACTCATGGGTGAATGCCAAGAGTGGCCTGCACCAAACATTCAAAGGCCAACACTGACTCAAGCGTCATTTTATTTAACACTTACAATAAAACCTACTAGGATGGGTGTATTGCATCCTCTATGTCACAGATGAGGAAAGTCTATGGTGTGGGGACATGGATGTCATATTTAAGGTCAAACAGAAGGTTAAGTGGCCCAGTTCAGATTTGAACCAAGAGTTGCCTGACAGCAGAGCCCATGTTCTTTCTTCTCCACAGGAGACCTGCAATTAGAACACATGACAGAGGCCAGCACAAGGCGCCTTGTGACAGGTAACATCCCCCAGTGTCCAAGGTGGCCCTTGTTATGCTGAGGGATTCTGTGCTATTCTGAAGCATGATATCCCAACTGGAATCCAGCAATTACTAATAACTTCTGCTAATTAAACTTATTTGCAAAAGAAAACAAAAAAGAAGTGGAGTTCCCTCCTGACTAGAGTTGATATTTTGTAGGCAGGAGGTTGGCCTCATACTGTACATCCTCCACACCCCATTTCCTGTCCCCACCTGACACTGCCTGATCAGTGGCCATACTTGGACAGAGGCCTCAGAGCTGAGAGCGGTCTGTGAAAGCTGGTCAATGAAGTCAAAATGCAACCGCTCTCTGTCTCTACTTATTTGCATGATGGAAGTTATTTCCCCAAATGTCCATTCTTCTCTGGAAAAGAGTTTCTCTTTTTAGCATAACACAAATTCGGGAGTGGATCACTGATCACTTGCCACAAAAAGGGTGGGATATGGAAGGAAAAGAACACACTTCTTGAAGATATAACCCCATGGAAATGCTCAAGTCTTTTAGGGATTGGATCCAGCAATACCTGAGGAGAATCCCCTTGTCCTGCCCACTCCTTTCCTCACTCAGGATCAATTTAGAGGTAAGGAGGTCAGCTTTGGTCCATTTGGCATGTTATGGAGTACTATCTGAGAAGCATCAAATACTTTCCTGAAATAAATACAGTAGTCTCCCTTATCTGTAGTTTTCCTTTCGATGGTGTTAGTTATCTAAAGCCACCTTCAATTCAAAAATATTAAATGGATAATTCCAGAAAAAACAATTCAGAAGTTTTAAATTGCGACTGCTTTGGGCAGCATGATGAAATCTCAAGCAGTTCGTTGCATCCTGCCTGGGACGTGGATCATCTCTGTGTCCAGCATCTCCACGCTATATATGCTCCCAGCCCGTTAGTCACTTAGCCGCCAACTCAATAATCAGGCCAACTGTTGAAGTATCATAGTGCTTATGTTCAAGTCACCATTATTTTACGCAATAATGGGCCCACAGCACAAGAGTCAT
Source organism: Hipposideros armiger (assembly GCF_001890085.2). Lineage (NCBI taxonomy): Eukaryota > Metazoa > Chordata > Mammalia > Chiroptera > Hipposideridae > Hipposideros > Hipposideros armiger. The sequence goes on from NW_017731411.1 coordinate 850,190, forward strand.
GATGTTTGCAATTCAGAGATGCCAAAGACAGGTTTAAAGTGCTCCCTGTAGGTGAAAAGGTAAAAGTTCTTGACTTAATAAGGAAAGAAAAAATATATACTCTGAGGTTGCTAAGATCTACAGTAAGAACAAATCTCCTATCTGTGAAATTGTCTAATTCATAAATTAAACTTCATCATAGTTATATATGTATAGGAAAAAAACAGTATCTATAGGGTTCAGTACTATCCAGGGTTTCAGGTATCCACTGGGGTCTTGGAATGTATCCCCCTTGGATATGAGGGAACTACTGTAACATGGAAACCGTTTTTGTTTGTTTTATCATGAAGCCAATTAATATGATCTAAAATGACAGCATCTTGGAAACTTTAAAGCACTGCTCAAGAGTGAGGTGGAGGTATGATTTAATTTTTTCTTTCTCTTTCAAAGGCCTGCACCCATAGTTGGGCTTAATCATCTGTCCATCTTAAATTAATGTTTTTTTCTTATTCCAGTTTGGTAAGGTTTTTACAAAGCCAGCACTAGAATTTTAGCAAACCAGGGTAACTGCGTAGGGATCAGACCTTTGGAAGCCCTTGGCTTCGCTAACTGATGGATAATGACCCAAGAAAAGTGACTCTCTAACTAGGGCGGAAAAACCTTTCGGGTTCATGGAACCTGAGGCGAGGGATGGAGAAGCAGCCCCTGACACCTAGAACTGACCTAACATTCACAGCTGGATCTCAATATTGTTACAGGCTCATACGATGCTCACAGCCACGCCATTTTGTTTTCCAGGAGCACATAGTTTCATGGAGTACCAATCTTAGACAACGTTACTCTGAGATCATGATAAAATGAAACAAAACACTTCATAATTCTGTCTTAGCACAGATGAAAACAAGGTTACTATGACACCCACAGTATACCCAGTCATAAAACTGCCCTGCTCACTAGCAGCATCCAAGCTAGAGAGAACCTCTGCTTTTTAAAACCATTCCCCATATCACCCAACCCAAGTTCAGTTCTTATGATGAGCTCTTTTTAACATGCTCTTGCTGAGATACCCCCAGTTTTCTATGGTGTGTGTCCACTCTTGTGTAATGAGAGATAACCTAATTCTTTTAATCCCAGGTGTACTCTTGTTGGACTTGGCTGTATGGCATCGACAAACTTTAGAGTTAACCCCTACTCCATCACTGCTAAGTCAGAGAAATCAGGTCTGTCCCTTATTATCCTCCTTCACCCCATCCAATGCCTGTGAAATTCACATTTATAAAGTTTATAAAGTGAGGTGGGACATTACAATTTTCCCTGTGCTCCCGAGGACAGCAGTTTTTCTGCATCCTCAGGGTCGATTTTAAAGCCTTTTCAACTCGGCAGATGGTCAAGTGCCTTGCTTACCAATGTGGAGTGCAGGGTTGCTTCCGTCCCAGTCAGGAGAGCTCTTATGGTGGGCCTTGAGAATGACCTACATTCTGGAAGGCATATATATCCCCCTCTAGATGCCACAATGAAAGATTTGCACAGAGTTGGCTAGTGGAATCATGCTATTCAGACACTTCATATCTGTGTACCTCTGTGGAGTTGGGCTCATGGTCAGAATTCCAATAGTTGCATGGGCAAAGCTAGCAAGCGCATGCATGAGTGAGACAGGCCAGGTTTTGGCAAACTGGTGAGAGCAGGTCCTTTCTAAAAGGGGCACTTTAGTTGCTGCTCATTGCTGCCATAAGGCAATGGGCTCCCAGTGTAGCCAGACCTTTTGATTTTTCAAGTGAATGGGAAATGCAAATTTTAAAATTTGAAATCTCCTAATTTTCTGATGCTGGCATTAAATTCAAATGTCTAAAAATATTAAGAGTGTTTTAAAAACTGTATAACCAAGCAAATTCGGCTTGTGAGTATCTGGTCGTGACTCTCTTATATCACTTTCACTTTCTTCTCTTTCACAGAGTGAGAATAAGGCATAATGAGAACTCTTGAATGGCTATTCCTACCAAGTCTACTTTTTCTTTTCTTTTCTTTTGGTCCAGAGGTAAGTTATTCTTTGTGGGTTTTCCTAGAAAAAGAAAATGTTAAATATTTGGCTTTCTTTATAAATATATACAATTCTTAATGATAATTATTTCCATCAGGCTAATCTCCATAAGTAATCCTATAATAACAAACCAGGAGCTCAGGGAAATGAGTAAAGTCACTACTTCTTAGATTGGAGATTGCAGTTTAAATTTATGGTGATTTATTATAAGCAAAGGGACATACGCTTGCTTTAAAAATGTTGAAAATATAAAAACTATATTCTTTGTTCAGTCAGGCCCTTTAATAAAGTTATTTGTTTCACAGGAATAAATCCTGTACATTTATTTATAAATTAAGTACAAGGAAACTATTAATATAAAACTATAAGATAATGATTTATGAGCTGCTCTTATATAGTAAAATTCAACAAAAAGAGGTGTTTTTTTTTCTGTGCCATTATATTGTTATCTTTTAAGGTTATGATGTTGTCTGATGATTAGTCAAGGCTTTGCTGATTTCATTGACAAATAATATAACCCTATTTTCATATTTCTTTTAGGAGTTTCTTTTCTTTTTTTTTTTTTTAAATAGTAGTTTAGCATTTGGCAAAACTTCAGTGCCCCCAAGGATTGAAGAAAAAAAACAATCTAGCCATAAATATCAACCCACTGTACTAAATGCTTAAACTAGGGAAGGCCGTTTTGAGTATAAAAATACATATATTAGCACTTGCCCTTTAGGGTCTTATGGGCAAGACTCATGCAGTCATAGAACTAGAGCAGCCTCAATGGCCATTATGTTCAATTCCAAACAATGTTTGAGCAAGTTTTCATCCAGCCTATTCTTAAGTCTTTCCAGTAATTGGAAACATTCAAATTCCATCACCTACTTCATCTTGAATAGCTCTAATAGACAGCTCTTTCATACATAGGTGAATATATCTCATTACTCTGACCTATTTCTACACATTGTGTCATACGAAATAAATACAATCTTCCTTCCACATGGCTACCCTTTAAATTGTTAAAGATGGGTTTCATGTTCTCTCCATGCTAAACAAAACACTGAGTTCCACCATGCTTTGACATCATGCTTCCTTCAAACATACACTCTCTTTTCACCTTCCGGGTCACCCTTCCTTCCTTGTGCCCCAGTTTGTCTAGGCTCAGTCTGAGGGGTGGTACTTAGCAAGGATGAGGCCAGTAGAGTGAGACTGTTGTCTCGATTTTACTTCTATATGGCCAGCAAAGGCTTGTATTAACTGTTTAAAAATGATCTCATCAGGGGGTTGAAACATTTTGAGCTTATTGTCAGCTAAAACTCACAAGAATTTCCACTTAGGTTCTGCTTCCAAGACACACCTACACGCATTTGTGAAATAAGTCCCTTGGATGCAAAGATGGGATCTTCAATCTAGCCCTGGGTGAGTTCCCTCTGGTGAGGTTTGTGCTAGTCTTGAAATGGCCAAAAGTCTTGCTTGGGGCTTTGTGCTGGGAAGGAATGTGATGTTGGGCTGGAAATTAATTCCTTTAGGAAGCCCCCTCTTTTGAACCACCAAGCTTTTTCATGCTCTTGGGAGTTTCCTCTTTTTACTTATTTTAAAAGTGGGAGGTTTATGTTTGTCTTGGATTCAGAAATTAGAGGGATTTGTTCGGAAACTTGCTTAAGTCTCTTTTCAAATACCGACAGTCCAAAGATAGTAAGGAAATGCAGGTTCCTGCTAGCTTTACTTTGCCAGATTAGAGCTTCATCTGTGTGGGGAGAGTCAGGATAGAAACTACAGCTGGAGGCAGCTGTGGGTTATCACCTCAGTGACAGTTTCTTTCCTTTGTTTGTTGTGGCAACATCAAGTGAGCTGGGGCAGCACCCAGGGTTGCTAACTGGCAGGACTTTCAGGGATCCTAAAACATCCCTTGGCCCCCGAGAGCATTCAAGCTCCCCAGTGCTGTTGAAGTGCTCCCTGCATCAGTGGGTGCCTTCTCTATTGCTAGAAAACCTCCTCTGGTCATTGCCCTTAGTCCCAGCCTGCACCTGCTATCTCCACATTGGTCTAAAAGAATTTTTGCTGGAGCCTGTGCAACCTTTATATTCCTTGATTTCTGAGAATCAGGTTCTATTTGTGTATAGCAATCTCATTAGAAAGCTGTGTTTATGATTATTTATCCTTGTGGATGATGGAGTACTAAACGTGCTATCTGAAAAGAGCAGGACAGGAGGAAATCAGAAGAGTATAAAATGTACTGAGAATAAGTGCAAATAATTCAACAATGTAGAATCGTTCATTGTTAAAATGATAGCATGTTGCTAAGAGAGTTATTGTTAACTAATCAGTGAGAAATAAACACTTTTTCTGATAGGACCGTAGAAGAGCAAATTTTGGTCATGGATCTGGGCTATAATGAAAAAACATCTTGTTTGGAGCTCATCTGAGATTTGGTTCAATTCCTTGGGGGCAACCATCAGCTTGGCACCTAGTTCAGCAAGGCATGGCTCATGGACAGTCTTATCACTGTTATGAGTTCTAGGCACAGAGAATCAGTTGTAAAATACCTTGTTTTTTAGGACTAACGAAGTTTGACACACTGATCCATGCTGCTGCTGCTGCATAAATGGACTCCTCTTCAAAACACTTTAAAAGTATCAACCCCCAATATATTAAGGATTTTGAGACTAAGCTCATCTTCTTTCTGGGCCAGTTAGGCCAGCTCTAAAGTTCATATCAGAAGGAAGACATAGCCCAAAGAACCCATTCTAATACTCCACACCCTAACACTCCAACCTCAGGACTAAGATGTTTAGCTTTGAATCAAAACAGGTGTCCTTAAGCCCAGAGGAGAGTGTTATCCAAGAACTCAGAAGCCAAAATAATATCTTGTAAATGAGAATTTCTCGTCGAGCAGTACCAGTTCGACTTTGGACAAAGCCTAAAATGTACTGAGATATTTTAATATTTAATGTTAATTACTAAATAACAGATATTTAATGTTAGCATGTTACAGCCGTGACAAAGGCATGGCCAATCATGTTGTTCTGTTGCTCTCCTGGTCTAAGACACCATAGTTCCACCTAGATGGCAGCAATAGCCTCCTAATCGGTCTTCCTCTTTCCACGCTTTTCCTCTTGCAATCCATTCAGAAAAGTGAGCTTGTGAAATAAATCAGAACTTATTTCTTTCTTGTTTCAAACTTTCCAAAGTGCTTAGCGTACGTTCTAAACTCCTCACCATGGTTTATGATTCTTTATATGATTTGGCCCCAGCCAACTACATTTTGTTTCATTCTCTTTCGTTTTCTTAGCGGTAGAGGGTTTATGTTCCAATAATGGGTCCTTTACCTTATAAAGAACATATCTGCATGCCTCCAAGGATTATATGTCTACAAGGGTCCAGGGTACTTTTCACTTTCTGTTCACCATATCTGATTAGTGTAATATCAATGTGGCAGGTCAGTGTGCTGTTCTTTAGAATGTCAAGACAGTCAAACTCCCTGAAATTATACTATGGCAGAAAGCAAGAGAATAAACAGCCCTGGGCAAGAGAGTGAACATGTACTGCTGTCTTTCTCACATAAAAGCAAATTTTGATTCTACTTTACTGATGGATATTGAAAAGAACACATTCACCAGCTTGATAACCACATACCAAATGTCAGAAGTTGTGTTGCTCTGTTTCATAAAGATCTCTCATCTGGCATGGCAGCTGAAACTGGGGCTGATTTTAGGTTTATAGCAGTCCACTTTCATTCACCATGATTCATCTGGTATTTGCTAGAACCAGACAGTTTAATTAAAAACGAGTGGGATGAAACCACTAGCCCTGCCTCTTTCAATGTCTTTGATGTTGGTAGTGATCTCTTCAATTCCTTCTAAAATGCAGCATTCCTCTAATTTACAATCTTGGCTGGGGTAATGGGGGATGGGTAATTTCTAGAACTTTTACTAGTTCTCTTATCTTGATTACTTTTATTATATAACTCAGAGAACCAATGTAAGAGTTCTGCTAGTTCCTAAATCCAGAGGATGCCAAAAAATGTATATATATTTTAAGAAAGAAAAAACTATATTAAAATTGTAATACTCAATATATACTGATAACAAAAGATGAATAGAAGTCATGTGTATATTTTTTGGCACTCCCTCCTCTCCGCCTCCCCCCACACACACACACAATACGTATTCATCCTAATTATGCACTTGGGGATTAGAAAGCTATTGTAAACTCATTGCAGGACTCCATCTATACCAGGCTTTCATATGTGCTGGAATATATTTTAACTGGAGGACCATATTGGCACTTAAGTTTCTCAAATGTCAGTGTCAGTTAAAACTCCTTATCCAATTGTCCTTTTAAAATAGGTATTCTCCTTTTCTCAGTGTAAGATACCCCGTTGAATGGCTTCAATTTATTTGGGAGAAATATTGGAGAATGTTTACTGAATATGCTTGCGGTGAGGTTGTACAGTTCTTCCTCAGGAGGTTGGTATCCATTTTAATACATGTTTCTGGGTTTGTGATCTATCTTAAATCTGGAAACTGAATAAGGGATTGTAATTTTATTGCAGTTAATGTCAAACTTCTTTTCAGCATTTCTCATTTATTTTCCTTTTTCTTTTACAATTTAAGTTATACCCTAGTTGGCAGTCTATGTATCTTGTCCCTCGGGACATCATGGTCTGTTAGCAATTGGCAGAGATAGGCACTCTATTATCACTCTAGTTTTGTTGCCCATTGCAGTAATAACATCCACTTTTTCTCTTGTAGCTAAACATTACCGGTGCTGCCATCATCCCCTTTAACACAAAAGGGGCAAATCTACTGTTGTCAGCTCTCACCGTCAATGGACAGACTCCCCTCTCATTCAGAAGTGTCCTCTGAACCCCCTTGAAGTATATCATCAGTTTGTGGATTTTCTGACTTCATACAATTAATTTGTTCTAACATTCCCACTTCCGGATACCATTTGATATCTTCTATAATACCATATTAAGGCAGTTCTAGCATCTCTGCTATTCATGTTGTAGGTCTCTTTTTCCTCCCGATTAGCTACAGCCATATATAAGTGAATTTATTTATGAAAACAATTCTATGTAAAAAGCAATCAATGGAATACTTCTAAAGGAGTTAATTCCCAAGTTTAAAATGTCCTTATCCATGAATAGCAATAGGGTACATACTTTATAAGACAAATTACAATGACACTATATGAGGCTTTACAGAATCTACAGCAATGAGACTGCTTATGTCACCCAGAATTAGATGAGTAGGTAAAACCTGTAAGTGGGACTCTTTTTCTTTCTTTCTCTCTCTCCTTTTCTCTCCTCCCTTCTCCGCTCCCCTCAGCATTTCTGAGGTCTTGAGAGTTTTTGCTTAAACCAGTCATATTCTTACAAAGACAGTCATCTATTAAATAATATCTTACTACTTCTTTATAAATCCATAATGGGCTATGTTAAGACATTCTATAAAAATACATAGGCTCTTTCTTACAATTTAAATAAGTGCATTCGTAATCCACAGTGTGCTCTGGAGAATAACTCTATCTAAGATTTCACCCTTGTGTGAGGAAAATGCTTTCAAATCCCAACCTGTCAGCTTTAGGAACTGCTCAGTGCTCAAGCTGTTCACTGGACAAATCTCTCCAGGCTTTTCTTATCCCAGAATTTTCATCTCAATTTCTGACTGACCAGGTTGACTCACACCACCCTATCTTAACACTTAAAAAATAGGGACTGTGAGGCCTGCCAAATAGCTCAGTTGGTTAAGAGCTCACTCAAGAGTGCGAGTTCTCAGCAACAGGTGCGCCGGTTCCATTCCCTGCCTGAGCTGAGCAGCCGCTGAGCTGCCAACAGGTGGCAGGGTGGCTCAACTAAAAAAAAAAGGGGGGCCTGTGCTAATCACCCATTTTCTGCTACAGGAAAAATGACTAAATTACTTTTACTATCTGAGGGATGGAACCTTACTTAAAATCTACCCAGTGGCCCTGTGACAAAGTGATGGCACTAAGAACTTTTTCTTTTTGTTAGTAAAGGTCCTGTAAGTTATAATCACTAAGAAGCTTTGTGGCCACCCACTGACAATCTTTAGAGACTGTATTCAGTGTCTCAGATCACAGGTAAAAAAGTGGATCTAAATTCTAAGGTAGGACATATATGGCAAAAAAAAAAAAGAAGCCAAAAGGTTCCACACAACATATATAGAACAAGTGATCATAACATGGGTAAAAATAGAATAGGAAATAAATCAAGAAGAAAATTATGAAACTTACACTGATTCAGGTTTCTGAGGAGATAGTGCCTATAGGAGAAATACCAAAATGGGGAAGTGGGAGTCAAATTTATTTTCCTTTCTTTCAGAGAGAAAATATAATCTCAGAAATATAAGTTTCTGCTTTAAGATGGGTTTTTAATTGGCAAGTTTCTGTGTCAACAAATACTATTTACTTATTTAATCTGGTCCTGTACTTTACAGGGTTTTAACCTCCTAGCACCCAAGGAAAAAAAAAGATAAAACCTTTTCTTTTTCATTAAATTTAGGAATTTTCGGACTATGATTTCTTCATGTATCTTTATGCCCCTCTATCTTTCTCTTCTCCTTCTCGGACTCCCGTTATGAGCACATATGTTGATCTGCTCAATGATACCCCACAGGTCTCTGAGGTTTTTCATTTCTCTTCATTTTTTTTTTTTAATTTCTGTTCCTTATGCTGAATAATCTCAATTGACCTATCTTCAAGTTTGCTGGTACATTCTTCTGAATACTTAAACCTGTTGATCCCGTGATAGGCAGAATAATGGTCCCCAAAGATGTCCATGTCCTACACCAGAGTCTACGAATATACTGTTACATTGCAAGGAGGAATTAAGATTACAGATAAAACTAAGAATGCTAATAAGATGACTTTAAGATATACAGCTTATCTTGGGTTCTCTGGTTGGCCAAATGTAATTATAATACAAGAATCCTTAAGTGGAGGGTTGGCTGAGTGGCTCAGCGGGTTAAGAGCTCACTTGGGAGCACCAGCTCTGAGCAGCAGGGCTGCAGTTTGGATCCCACATTGAGGGATAGTGACGCTCGCCCTCTACAGCAAAGATGATGAACAACAGCTTGACCTGGAGCTGGGCTGCTGTGTGTCGCCGGCGACGGCGTAGGCTGCAGCAGGGCTGCAGCAGGGCTGCAGTGGGCTGCTGTGAGCTACGTGAGCGGCTGGCAGCCGGTGTGAGCTACCGGGAGCCACTGTGAGTGGCTAACCAATGACCAGTGACCGATTACCTCACCTGGGAAGAGCACAATGATCATACCAACATGTGCCAGTGAAGCAATGTCCTCCACAACTAGACTGAAGAACAAAACAGCAATTTGTCTACCTGTCTATTCCCCTTCCCCGATTCCCCAACGCTGTTACCTTCCCCCAATTCCCCAATAAAATCTTAAAAAAAAAAAAAAAAAAGAAGAATCCTTAAGTGGAAAATAGGAGGCAGGACAATTAGAACCAGATAATATCATCTTGAGAGAGATTTGTCCTGCCATTCTTGGATTTGAAGATGGAAAGGGGCTATGAGTGAAGGAATGTGAACAACCTCCCGAAGTTGGAAAAGGCCAGAAAATAGATTATCTCTTAGAGCTTCCCAGGAGGAATATAAGCCTGCCAATATCTTGATTTTAGCCTACTGAGACCGATTTCAGACTTTTGATCTCAAGAACTATAAGTCACAATTTGTTTGTTGTTTTAAATTACTAACGTTGTGGTAATTTGTTATAACAGCAATAGGAAACTAATACAGAACACCTCTACTGAATTTTTTACTTCAATTATTGAACTTTTCAACTCCAGAATTTTAATTGAATTATTTTTATAAAGTAATTTCTATATATTAATATTTTTTATTTGGTGAAGAATTTTTCTCAAATTTTCCATTAGTTATTTAGGTATGCTCCCTTTTACATCTTTTTTCTTTTTTTTCCCTTTTAGTTCTTTTAACATACTTATAATAGTTGATTTAGAGTCATTGTCTAGTAAGTCCAAGAGCTGTGCTTTCTCAGGACAATTTCTATTGACTCCTTTTTTCCCCCCGGGTGTGTGGGCTTTACTGTTGTGTGTGTGTGTGTGTGTGTGTGTGTGTGTGTGTGTGTGTGTGTGTTTTGTTTGTTTGTCTTTTTGTGTTTTTTTTTCAAGCTGAGCCACCTTGCTACCTGTTGGCAGCTCAGCGGCTGCTCAGGTCAGGCCAGGAATCGAACCGCTGTTACTCAGAGCTCAAACTCTTGAGTGAGCTCTTAATCAACTGAGCCACTCGGCTGGCCCTGTTTGTTTTGTTTTATTATACCCCCAACTTTATGCTGAAAAGTAACCATTTAAATTTATATAATGTAATAACATTGGAAGTTAGACACATACACACCCCTCCCCTGGCTTTGCTGCTGTAGCTGTTTTGTTTTTGTTGTTTGTTGTTTGCTTGTTTAATGACTTTTCTGAAGTAATTCTGTATAATTTGTACTCTTTGTCATGTGTGGCCTCTGAAGTCTTGCTTGGTTAAGTTGGTGGTCAGCTAATGATTGAAATGCCTGTAACCAATAAATCTCTCCAAGTTTGCCACTGAGTACTGTGTGGGTGCTGGGAACACAGTTTACAACTCTGTCTTAGCCTTTAGTACCAGCTTGCACAGAGCCTCAAGGTTAGCCAGAGGTGAGAGTTTAGGGCATTCTCAATTATTTCCTGAGAATGCTCACAGCCCTGGGCATGCACAAGGCCTTTCTGACTCCTAGTAATATGTCAGAGCTTTTCAAAGCACCCTCTAGACATTTCATTTTCCAGATATTCCTTTTAAGTTTTTTGGTTGGCCTGTTGTGTGCCTCAACTGATATTGCTGCCTTCGGCATTCATGATGTTGAACAATTGTCTATGATTGTTTTCAACAAGTTCTTCTAGGCAAAAAAGTTATTCATACTGGGAGAGTTCTGAGTCAGATCAAATAAAGATAGTCTTTCAAGTGGGGGCTTCCAGGGAACCTTCAGGCAGGGAATGAGGTTTTGAACATGTTCCTACTTTGATTGGCCCTTTTTAGTGGCTACCAGGCAAATGGTTTCCCACTGCAGTTGTAGTTTGTTGGTCTTTCAGGGCCACTGTAAAGCTGGAGAGAGGGGATGGGAATATGAATTGTTGAAACTCTACAAAGCTTGCTGTTCTTATTGAGATTCAGCCATGTTTCTTGAATAAATACTACCTGGATTGCTGAAAGCTTTGGTTAATTTTCAATGTAGTGAAAAAGTTAATTCTGACAACTTTGTAAGTTCTTATTGCCTTTATGGAAGAGAGAATTTTCAGAGGTCTTGACTCTGCCATTTTCATTGACATCAGTTTAAATTAGTTTTGAGGTTTGAAAATGTTAAGATCATTAATTGCAAAATCCGAAAACTATGTCTAATGTGAAAATTAATCATAGCTCCAAAGGGTATTTAAATATAAATAACACAGCAACAAAAGCTTTCTAAGCAAGTTAAGAAGGTTTGTTTTCAAAGCAATTAATGGAAATTCCTCATGGTTAAAGTGAGCAATCCTATTTCTTCTTTTCCTGTCACTTCTAAGTATTTTTGTGATACCTAAATATAGCTAAGTGTTCTTGTTTTATTGATTATTTCTATACCTAGCAAATCTATATATTGGTATTTACCCCAAAGAAATATTCACATTGGTCTGAAAGAGCTGAATCCAAGGGTTTATAAAGTAGAAAAAGATGGTAACAAATTGAATTTCTATTGATATGAGGACTTGTTAGGTAATTTATGAATATATGCAATGAAATATTATGCAGCTGTTAAAAATATTATTGGAACTTTGTGGACTGATATATAAAAATATTTATAACATCATTTAAAGTAAAAAAGTAAATACTTGCATATATGTTTTGATAATAATTATGTTTAAAAACCAGTAAGATAAAACATAGCTTTTTCTACATATACATATATGTTTGTAGTTATCTGTAAAAACATCTGAAAATTTATACATTAAGTGGACATCATTAGTTATTTCTGATGATAATTGTGGAATTGAAGCTGAGTGTGGGGTGGTGCAGGGGGTGGAAGGTGAAGGAAGGAATGGATTGTACAAGAACATTAACTTTGATTTGTTTGAGATTTTGACAATTTATAAGTATAATTAAATTAATATAAATCAAATACAATGTAGGTATAACTAAAAACTTCCTGTATGAACACATAAAATTATTGTCAGATATCACAGCAAAAGCCAAATAATAATTACCTTCTGGTTAAGATGACGGAGTAGGTAAATGCTGTGCTTGTGTCCTCACACAGCCACATTAAAATTACAACTAAACTATTATTGAGAATTGCTTGAAGTCTAGCTTAACAGAAGTCCTATAACTAAGGATATAGAGAAGAAGCCATATAGGAAGGGTGGAGGTGCAGAATTGACTGGTCCCACAGCCACATGTGGCAGTTAAAAATTGGGAGGGATATCTCAGTTGCAGATATACTGATGATACCTTGTTGCAAGACCCTGATGAGTAAGTGTCCCAGCCCTACACCAGCCCAGTATTCCAGTACTGGAAAAAGAAGTCCCTACAACTTCTGGTTGTGAAAACCAGCAGATATTGTAGCTGAGTGAGACTGAGGGGCTGTTGGACTCCCAGGCACTTCTCTTAAAGGGCCCATGCATGGACTTACTTGCTGATGGACTCACTCACTCTGAGCTCCAGCGCTGGAGCAGCAGGTCAAAAGGCACCAGGGACATACAGGGAGGAACTGAATTATCTGGATTCAGAGCAAGAGCTAGAGGGACAGCTTTCAATCAGACTGAGGTGCTTGCTGGCAGAATCCATTGTTCCTTTGTTCAGCCCTCCTCCAACACAGCTTGCACACACAGGTGAAGGCAGGCACCATATCTGAGTCTCCATTAACTTAGCTAACACTGTTCACCTCAGCCTGGTTATTTATTCCCTGAGACCTCACTCTACTCAATTTGTGGGCCTTCCCAAGCCTATTCCAGTGAATTTTTCATACAAATGGCCTGTCTTGGCTTATGCTGCAGACTTTCCTAAAGTCTTTAAAAGCTCATAAACCCCAGAAAAGCAGCATCTGGCCTCAGCCTGCTCCATACCTCTTCCTAAGAAGCCTCAAGTCTGACTCTAGCAGCATTTGGCCTTGGTTTGCAACATAGCCTCTCCCAGGCACCTCTAAGCCCAGCACAAGTGGAAACCATCTGCAGATCACTTTTTAGCTCATATCAAATTGTCCCAGGCAGGGCACAGGCAGTGGCTCACCATGGCCTGCAACAGAGCCCTTTCAAGAGGCCCCAGAACCAACATTCCTGGTGGCCAGTTTCAGACCACACCAGAGCTCCACTCAACCACCTCCACAAATGACCCATTCAAAAGGCAGACCTAGCAGGCACCAGAGCCTTGCTAAAGTGAATTCTGCTCCTTAGGGTCAGTCCCTGAACAACAGCTCCTCCACTGTAGTTATGGCCAGTCCTCACAACCAATCATTCTGAGGGTCAATCCCTTCCATTGGCATGCAAACAGCATCCAAGAGTCAACTACAACAGGAGGGCACACACAATCTACACAAGGGACACAACTGGAGTGCCAGCTCAGGTAACCAGGGAGACTGCCACTGAACCCCACAGCACACCTACTACATAAAGCCACTGTACTAAGACTAGAAGACATAGCAGCTTTTCCTAATATATAGAAACAAAAACAGGGAGGCAATCAAAATTGGGAGATAATGAAACATGTCCCAAATAAAAGAACAAATAGCTAAACAGAAGGGAAACAAGCAATCTACCAGATGCAGAGTTCAAAACATTGGTAATAGATGCTCAATGATCTCAGAGAGAATGACAACAAAGAGATAGGAAACATAAAAATGGAGATAGAAAACAAAAAAGAAGCAGTCAGAAGTGAAGATGACAATAACTGAAATGAAGAATATATTAGAGGGAATCAACAATAGATTAAATGAAGCAGAGAATTGAATCAACAATTTAGAAGATAAGGTAGCAAGAAACACCCAATCAGAATGGCAAAAAGAAAAACAGAATCCAAAAAGGTGTGAGGATAGTTCAAGGGGCTTCTGAGACAACATCAAACATACCAAAATTTGCATCATAGGGGTACCAGAAGGAGAAGAGAGACACCAAGGAATTGAAAACCTATTTGAAGAAATAATAAGGGAAAACATCTAACCTGGCAAAGGAAATAGAAGCCCAGAAAGCACAGCAAGTCTCAAACAAGATGAACCCAAAGAGGCCCACACCAAGACACATCATAATGAAAATGCCAAAGGTTAAAGACAAACAGACAATTTTAAAATCATCAAGAGAAAAGCAAGTAGTTACCTATGCAGGATCCCCCATAAGACTGTCAGCTGAATTCTTAACAGAAACTTTGCAGGTCAGAAGGGATCGACACAAAATATTCAAAGTGATGAAAAGCAAGGAACTACAACCAAGATTACCCTAACCAGCAAAGCTATCATTTAAAATTGAAGGACAGGTAGAACTTCCCAGACAAGAAAAAGTCAAAGGAGTTCATCATCACCAAACCAGTAGTACAAGAAATACTAAAGGGGGGCAACCAATTGGCTCAGTTGGTTAGAGTGCAGTGCTCATAACACCAAGGTTGCTGGTTCGATCCCCACATGGGCCACTGAGATGCACCTTCCACAGCTGGATTGAAAATGATGACTTGGCTTGGAGCTGATGGGTCCTGGAAAAAACACACTCTTCCCCTAATAAAGTTAAAAAAAAAAGAAATGTTAAAGGGACTTCTTTAAGAAGAAGAAGAAAAAAAGATAAAAATATAAATAATAAAAAGGCAATAACTACAATTTATCAACAATTACTTTAAATGTAAATGGATTAAGTGATCCAGTCAAATGACATAGAGTGGCTGAATGGATAATAAAACAATACCCTTACATATGCTGCCTACAAGAGACTCACTTGAGATTGAAAGATACACACAGATTGAAAGTAAAAAGATGGAAAAAGATATTTCACAAAAATAGAAATTAAAAACAAAGGTATGGGGGTACTAATACTTATAGCAGATAAAATAGACTTTAGAACAAATGCTATAAGAAGAGACAAAGAAGGACCCAGTAATCCCACTTCTGGATATTTATCTGAAGAAACCCAAAACACTACTTCAAAGGGACATGTGCATTCATATGTTCATTGCAGCATTGTTTACAATAATCAAGATAGGGAGGCAACCTGGTAGTCCATCAATGGATGAGTGGATAAAGAAGAGTACATACAATACGTATATACAACAGAATATTACTCAGCCCTAAAAATGAATAAAATCTTGCCATCTGCAGCAGCATGGATGGACCTAGAGGGTATTGTGCTGAATGGAGTAAATCAGGCAGAGAAAGACAGATGCAATGTGATTTTGCTTATACGTGGAACAAAATAAACAAAAGAACAAAATAAACAAATAAAACAGAAACAGACTCATTGATACAGAGAACATACTGATGGTTGCCAGATGGGCGGGGGGTTGGGATGGTGTGTGAAAAGGGGAAGGGATTAAGAAGTACAAATTGGTTGTTACAAAATAGTCATGGGGATGTAGGGTACAGCGTGAAGAATACAGGCAATAATATTGTAATAACTATGTATGGAGTATGATGAGTACTATTAGATTTGTCAGGGTGATCACTTCATAATTTATATAAATGTCTAATCACTATGTTGTAACCTGAAACTAATATAATATTGTATGTCAATTGTAATTGAAAAATAAAAATATGTTTTAAAAAACAAATACTAATTACCTTAATGACCCTGGGAGAATAAGTAAGAATTTCATTTTCTTTGTGTACTTTTATTTTTTCCCCCACATTTTTGTATAATAAATGTGTATTACTTTGTAATAATTCTTTTAATTGACACAGGTAAATCTCGACAAAAAAGACTATACAAGGAATCTTAAAATATTATTCTAATACTTTAACAATATTAATTAACAATAATAATTAATAATTGGACAAAAATTATAATTTTGATTTAAAATTAAACAGTAGTGTCTCTTTTATCTTGTACTTGGAAAAGTACATTTTTTATGGCTCTAAAAACAAAACTCATGACCATTTATAAAATAATAGGAAAAAAGTTCTTCTTTGTCTTTGAGTGAAACTGCTAAATATTAAGACAGAATTTTTTAGAGATTCCCAGCAGGTTCTCCTTGAAAATTATACCTTTAAATAACTGTAGCACATATTAAAATCCAACCATGGGCCTGGAAAATAATATATACTTTAATTAAATATATGTGGTTAAATCACATAAGATGAACAGAAGTTTATTCAACTTTCCATTATAAGTTCCTAAACCCTTTGAAGTTATAGATTGAAATGTATTTTATAGCCACATGACAGATGTGACCCAAGAAATGCCTCTGAATTTTTATAAATTTTCGAATTCACTGCCCTACTCCCCCAAAGCAATCTCTTTTAGGTTTGCATTTTGTTCTTGGTTTCGAGATGCTGATAGTCTGCATACAAAAATCACCGTAATCACAGGACTGGCATCAAAGAGTTTCTAAAGACATCTTGAAATGCAATGAAGCAACCTAATTACAGAGTCTATACTCTAATCCCTCTTGATGTGTCTTGGCCATTATACCCACAACAGCCCTGCTGAAAGAAGATGACAGCACTACCTCTCTTTGCCCCAGAAGACCTCCAAGTTGATTTAAATGTTTTGGTGTCCCAATACTAACTGTCACTCCCCTCCATACTCCCCTATCTCCCCCATACCCCCCCCCAAAAGCTAGTGTGAATGAATGTCAACTCCCTTCCTGAGGTTGCAGAAAAGAAAATGTGACCTGAATGAATAATGTATTGCAAATGTCAAAATAAATTTCAGCTAAAAATGATATTTTTCAAGGAGATCTAATGAGAAAACTGTTCAAAAGGCAGAGTTAGAGTTTCCAGGTTCCACATTTAATTAACTCAATCTGACTTTTATTATGCTTTGTATTATGTGTTTCCCTGTTCAGTAAACAAACAGCAGAAAATTAAACTAGGGCAACTGCCAACTAGCAGTAAATTTAATTGAAGAATAATGAATTGCCATGGGGTTCCATAGGGTTTTGTACAGATAAACTTATTTTTATTGGAAAGTTTCCACTTACATTTGTCACAACTTGATATATAAAAGGAACAAAAGAGGTGAAATATAGTTCTTGATGGTAGATGTGTAAGAGTGAAATGGCCTTGGAGAATAATTCAGAGGCTGGGTTTTAGGACTTTCATCAGATGAGCATGTTCCCTCCTGAAGAACAGGGTTGATTTCCAGGGGTCTGCATCTGTTCCCTGGATTGGCAGAACCTGCTGAAACTGTGTCCTATCAACTTTCAGTCAAAGAAGCTCACTGTGGAAGAAGCGGGGTAACCTTGAAAATAAGGAGTGGACATGATTTAGGGGATTGGGAGACTGCAGACAAAAAAGGATACTCCTAAAGAATTCTATGCTTTGTGACTGGTATCCGCTGAAGTCATTCAAAATTGATATAAATCAAAAGTATTTCCAAACATTTGGCTATTTATTTTTTTTCCTTGATATCTTTTCCTGATGTATAGGTACTCTTTTAATGACTTGCTGTTTGAGTTTCTGTCCAGGCAGGAGAAGGTTTGAATTAAATCAGGAGAAAAATAAGGTCTTTTTGAGTGATATGAAAGCTACCACATCTGGTTCTCTTGCACAGCGTGGAGGGCAGGTATCTGTTCGTCTAATTGCAGATTCCATCTTCCCGGTCCAAGTACTGGGAGTAGAACAAAACTCTCACTCTCTCCTCAATTCCCCCAAGCAGGAGTGGGAACACTGGGTTCTACAATGTTCATGTTCCCTCTTTTGCCCCTACTGCTGAGGAAGGTATTACTCAGTTGTCCTCCCAGGTTTCCAGCAATAGTTTCCACAATGACCATGATCCTTTTGGGTTTCTTCCAGAGGTTATTTGGCATAAAATAATCCACTGTTTGGTATTAGATATTTGTTTGGACCCTATAGCCACTCCTTACTGGTCAAATAGATCTTGAAGAGTCATTCATTCATTCAATAAACATTTTTCTAAGCACCAACTAGATGTCTGGCACTATTCCAGGTACCCAGAATTTTTTTAAAAAGACAAAAAAATTCCTGACTTCACGGAACTTACATCTTCTTGGGGGAAAGATAGAAAGGTGAAATAAGTGAATGCATCATAAAGCAATGCTCTCTAACGAGAGATAAATGGAGTTCCAGAAGTCAGCAGCAAGTTATGGTAATTCTCCTTTTTGAGAAAAGACTTGAAGGTAAGAAGAGAATAACTTGAGGATATCTGAGGGAAAAATGTTCAGGCAGAAGAAACAACTGGATGCACCTTGGCAAGGTTCTGGGCAGGAACATGCCTGGGGTGTCCTTGGAAACCAGCAGAAATTGAGTGAAGAAGGCAGGAGATAAGTCAGGTAATAGCAGTCAAATGGTGCAGGGCCTTTGTAGCACTGTAAGGATTCTTACCTCTCAGCAAGATGACAAGCTACAAATGGGCCTTGGGCAGAAGTGACAAGACTTTACCTTGACTTCGGTGTGATAAGAGAGTATAAGAGGCAAGAGGGACAGAGGCAAACCAGTTAGATGTCTGTAGTTATGCGGGGAAACGATGGTGGCTTGGATCAGGGTGTTCATCATGAGAAGTAAAGAGCTTCTGGAATAACCTATTGGGTTCTCGAAAAAGTCATGGCACATGTTTGCAACAGATAGCACTAGTTCATTTTTGGAAGTACTAGAGCCATTCACATCTATGTTATTGCTATGTCATTTGACAGCTGACAACTCTAACTTCACTCTAAATAAAAATTTAGTGATTTGGTTGAGTTTTGGAGATTTTACAAGTTGAAGATGGAAGACCAAACTGTGCATTTTTGCCATATTTTACTGTTTTACTTCCATAAAGGGAAGAACATGTGTGCATCAAGCTTGTGAGAAGTTGCATAAAGTTTACGGTGATAATGCTCTACAAGAACATCAGTGCCAACAATGGTTCACAAAATTCTGTGCGGGTGATTTTGATGTCAATGACACTCCTCGGTCAGGGAGGCCCACCGAGGTTGATGACGACAAAATTAAGGCGTTGATAGCGTCAAACCCACATTACACAGCACAAGAGATTGCAGAAACATTGAACATCCACCATTCAAGCATTCATGACCACCTGACGAAGTTGAGATACGTAAGCAAGCTCTATATTTGGGTTCCACATGAACGCAAAGAAGCTCATTTGACGGCGCATATAAACATCTGCAATATGCTCATTAAAGTTGAGGAAAACGATCCTTTTTTGAAGTGAATGATAACTGGTGATGAGAAGCAGATTTTTTACAACAATGTGGTATTCAAGTGTTTGTGGTCCCGACATGATGATTTGCCTCAAACAACATCAAAAGCAGACATTCATCAGAGGAAGATTATGCTCTCAGTGTGGTGGGATTTTAAAGGTGTTGTGTTTTTCGAGCTCCTACCAAGAAACCAAACAATCAATTCAAATGTGTACTGTGGGCAATTGGACAGTTTGAACGAATCCATCATCTAGAAAAGTCCAGAGCTTGTTAATTATAAAGGAGTTGTGTTCCATCGTGACAATGCGAGACCACGCACAAGTTTGATCACCTGTCAAAAATGAATGGAGATTGGATGGGATGTGTTGCCACACCCACCATACTCGCCTGACCTTGCCCCGTCAGGCTTCCACTTGTTTCGCTCTCTTCAAAACTCCTTGCATGGTATAACGTTCAATTCAGATGAAGCCATAAATCAGGACCTTGTTCAGTTTTTCGCTGATAAAGACAGGTCCTTCTATGAACAAGGAATTATGCAGCTCACTGAAAGATGGCAAAAGGTTATCAAACAAAATGGGCAATATATCATTGATTGATCTTTGTTCTTTATATAAATAAATGACCTTTGAAAAACATAGACAAAATACGTCATGACTTTTCTGACAACTCACTTGTATTTTTAGCCAATGTCTTTATATAATAAGGAGACACAACTTTTACTTTGTTATCTTAAGAATTGAAATAATGTATGTAAATGTATATTGCCTTATAATAGGGCATCAATAAATGTTCATGTTTTCCTGTTCCAAAACTTCTCACCTAAAAAGTAGTGGGTGAAACCATGAGAACCACAGGCTTTTGCAGGCTTTGTAGTTATAAATTCAACTCAAGGAAAGAGTGAGAGCTATAATTTATAATTAATACATAATTTTTAAAAACATCCACAAGGCACAATACTGACAGCCATAGAGGGTTAATGGACATTTTCGTATACATAAATTACATTTTTAAAACAGTACTGGGGTTTATAAGCCAGAATCATGATAGTTGTTACACTATGTGAGTAAAGAAAAAAAAGAGACTAGACATAGTGGTTAAAAGAAATTGTAACTTTCTCTCTCTCTCTCTCTCTCTCTCTCTCTCTCTCTCTCTCTCTTCTCTCTCTCTCTCTCTCTCTCTCTCTCTCCCCTCTCAAAGCAACAAAGAAAAAAATAACAGTTAAGTCTAGATTATATTAATGAGGGAATCTTTTATATTAATATTTTTTTCATAATATTTAAAACATTTAAAATTTTAATCTTAATTTAAAAATTAAAACCAAAAGACAGAAGGCAGAAACGAGAAAAGAAGAGTGAAGAAAAGGAGGGAGGAAGGGAAAAGGGGAACAGTTAGAAGGGAGAATCAAACAGATTAACCATGTGCTTCTTCAAGCAGATTTTATTTTGGTTTGAAGTATGGTTTTTTAAATATTCACCAACAGCTGGATGTTAATTGAAAATTATCCACATAATTAATAACAGTTCTTACATTGGAATAACACTTTACAGATTACAAAACCCTTTTATAAAACTTAATGCATTTTATTCTCAAAATAACTGTAAATGATAGCATGGCAATTATGGAATTTCCATCTTGCAGGTGAAGAAGTTAACGTTCAGAGTTTCTAAATGATTTTCTCAAGGTCTCATGGAATGAATGCTGCAGAGCCAGGCTTGGAACCCAGGTTAGGGGTCTGAAGATTCAAATAACTACTCTCTTCCTAAGCCTCCATAAACATGTAACTATGAATTTTCAAGTTAATAAAATTTTTTATTTTTTTTCACAAGAAACATAAGGATTCTATTCTCACTCTAAAAATCCAAACAATAAGGGAAAACTAACCACTGTCTTGATTCACTGACATCTCTTCCCAAGCCCTATGACCTATTTCAAGACCATTCACCTTGGACGTAACTATTTTGGTGTGATCCTTGCAGACCCATTTCTGCAGTTTCATACATGCATTTATACCTGTAGAGATATTTTATTTTATTTTTTAACATAACTAGGATTGATGTGTATTTCATTTTGTAATAAGTATTTCTAAATTGTCTTCCAAAATGGCTAAACTAATGGCAATACTACATAAAAATTGATTGCTTCACATCCAACAATACTGGCTATTAATAGTCCCTTTTATTTTACCAATCTAAAGTGGAAAAACTCAATGCTATTTTAAGTTATATTTCCTTAATTACGAGAGAATTGAGCATCCATATACTTGTATGCATTGTCCATTTGCATTTCTTCTTCTGTGTTCTTTGTTAATTTGTCTTTTGGAAGGTTTGCCTTCTTATTGATTGTAAGTTTTCCATATTCATCTACTTATTAGTTGTTTATATTTAAATGTATTTCAAGTATTTTTCGCAGTCTTTCTTTGACTTTTAACATTTTTTATGATATCCTTTCTCATATAAATAAACGTTACACATTAATATAGTTAGACTTATCATGTATGCATTCTCTTTGGGTCATACTTTAGAAGCCACACTATCCAGAAATTAATAAGCGTTTTTACACTTACATATGATTTTCCTTTTACATTTAGTTCCTTAACTGTATTTGGAATTTATTTTTGTGAAAACACAAAGATCTATTTTCTGAATAGAAATACGGTAATGTCACAACCATTTAATGAAAAGTCCATACTTTCCTCAATGATTTAAAATGCCATCTTTATCCTATACAAACTTCTCATATAAACTGAATCTATTGTGTATTCTGTATTTTAGAATGTATACATTTTGACTGACCCATTTTAGAATTCATGTGTTAAATTACATGAAATCCTATGCATTTGAAAATCAAGCAATCAGATTATAGAGCTAATACTTCCATTGTTCTTTGACTTATATTCTTCTGCCCCACTCGTCAGCTCTTCCTCAGAGAAAACCACTGTTATTGGTGTTTATTTCTTAGACCCATTTTAGTCATAAGTTTATGTACATAAACAATGTATGAGCAGATGATCACTGCAAAAAATGAAAATGCTAAGAGAAGATCCTAGGTGTGTTTGATAATATTTTTCAACACCAATACCCTCCTTTGCAGTAGCTCCTATTTAGGGTTTTCTTCCAGACCTTTTTTTACATGCATTTACATGTGTGTAAGCATATAAAATACAACTAGGGCTGATGTTTAGCGGGCATGCAATGTTGTGGTTCTATCAGTTATTGAATATTGATGTACTTCTGTACTGTTTGACAGAGAGCTTCTGATCTAGCTCTTCAAGTCCCCCCCACTTGCTGAGGCACCCCACACCATCCTCAGCCCTCTGCCTCCAAGCTCCTGCAGTAACTGATTATGAGGAGGATGAATGTGCTAAATGACAGGAGTCTCCCAGCGCTACAGCCAGCATCTGTTTTGGTCTATTGGTTTCCTGTGTACTAGTTGCTAAATATCTTGAATATCATCACTGACTACATTGTACACATAGTAAATCTCTAAGACAAGCAATTAAGTTTAAAAAAAATCAAGTTGGAGATTGTGTTAGGAAGAATCCCTCCCCCAAAATGTTCATGTCCTAATCCCTAGAACTTGTGACTCTGTTATATTTTATATTATAATGACAATGTGGGGTTAAGGCTGCATATGTAATTAAGGTTGATAATAAGCTCGTTTTAAGATGAGGATATAATTCTGAATTATCTGGGTGGTTCCAATGTAATCATAAAAGTCTATAGAAGTGAAAAAGAGAGACATGAGTGTCAGAGTCAGAGAGATCCAAAGATGCCGTGCTGCTGGCTTTGAAGACGAGAAGGGTCACCAGCCAAGAAATATGAGCAGCCCCTAGAAGCTAGCAAAGCCAGGAAATGGACTCTCCCCTAGTGCCTTCAGAGAGAACACAGATAGCCCTGATTACACCTTGATTTTAGATCAGTGAGACCCATTTCAGACTTTTGACCTCTAGAGTTGCAAAATAATTTGTTTGTGCTGTTCTAAGCCAGTGATGTTATGGTAATTTATGAGAGCAATAGGAAACTAATATAGAGAACTAAAAGGACAGTATACAATTTATATTATGATACAATTCATTTTGAACCACTCTAAGCTGTTTCCGATCTCTATATTCTTTGAAAAGTCTCCCTTTAATGGTCTCGTAATTATTGCATTTAATGGACTATCTTTGTTTCTCACCTTATTAGATCTTGTGACATTTGTCACTGTAGGGACTCCTTTTCCAGGAGTGTCACTCTCCCTTAGTTTGTAGAACCCTGCTCTTTCTTGGTCCTCTTCCTACCTCTTTTACTGCTAGCATTCTAGCATTACCTCATAGTCTCTCTCTCTTTTTTGCTTTTTGCTGCATCTAAAATACCAGTGTTCTACAAATTTTGTTCTCTCTCCCTTTCTTCTGAATCTGTATGGACTCCATGATAAACTCACCCATTCCTACAGCTCCATCACTGCTGATGATCCTCAAATACTTGTCTCTGGCTCAATTATGAAGATGACCATATTGTTTTGATAGCCCTGCTCTCTGATTTATGATTCTGTGACTTCTGCAAAATTGCAGAGTACTTGAAGTTGCTTCACTGTTATCAAGTCTTTGTTCTTTCTAAGAAGATGAGCTGGCTTTACCTCTTGGTGCTTCCTCCATTCCCACATTTTACTCAGATCTGGAGGAATATGATACACTGAATCTCATGATTTCCAGCCTGTCACAGGAGCTAATGGTGAGTTCATGTCAGTGCTAAGGTGAGACTGCAGGTGTGAGGCGAGCCTGAGAGAGCTAATTCCCAGGGAAGTATGGAAAGGAAGGGAGCCCATCTTCGCCATCATCATCATCACCACCATCATTACCATCATTACCATCATCTTCATCATCTATACTACAGCAGCAAATCTTACTTGATAGGCATGGAATTCTTTTGTTGCCCAGTGGGTAGAGCTTTGGAGGAATATTGGATCAGTTTGAGAGCATAAACATACCTCACTTTCTTTGCCCATTTGCATTGTAGCTTGAATCGTTCTGTGATCCTACTGCCGGTAAGGGCCTGTCTGAGGTATCAGAATCAGAGGATAACTTGTAATTGGCATCACATACTGATTATA
This sequence comes from Hipposideros armiger, assembly GCF_001890085.2. NCBI lineage: Eukaryota > Metazoa > Chordata > Mammalia > Chiroptera > Hipposideridae > Hipposideros > Hipposideros armiger. The sequence goes on from NW_017731411.1 coordinate 874,621, forward strand.
AACTAATAGACTAAAATTAAAGAGACAAATTTTATTGAGACCAGGATGAGATCCAGAAAGAGAGAAATGATTTACAGAGGCAAACAGGAGAGGCGTCAAAGGAAAGAGCAGGCGGAGATAAGGGAAGTTATCATTTAGACCCCCGTGGGCTCTGCATTTTTGGAAGGACTAAGAATAAAAAGCCTGGTTCTAATATCAGTTGGTCCAGGTCATAACTGCAGTAGCTAGACATAATTTGGGGAGACTGTGCTTCTGTGCTTTATAGAGAGTTTGGATTCCATAACTAGTCCAGAAAGAAAACTCTCAACTCCTAAAAGCAGATCCAAAGCCATCTTGGAAGACCCTAATAAACCAGAAAGAAGAGGCTTGCTGACCTTCCAGGGAACTCAGCCAGTTCCTGTTTCCCCATCAAGTTAGATAGTTGAAGCAGCAGACTGGACAGTGGCACTGGGGGGGAGGATGTCTGGGGGTGGACAGGGGTTGAAGTGGGCCTGTATCTGTTACAGACTTTCAGCAGAGACAGCTGCTCGCTTCTGATTCATCCCAGTGCGAGGGAAGTTTTGGCTGCACGTATGGCTGAGCTTCCTAAGTGGCCTTGTGGGGCTAGTTCTAAGAAGGAGCCACATCTTAGAAGAATAAGGAAAAAACTTATTCTAGAAGATAGATGAGATTTTTCCATGAATACCCACTTAACCCAAACATGTAGAGAGCCAGGGAGTAAAGCAACAACAAATTCTAGTCCGAGACCTAGATTCTCCCATCATGGAGTGGAGTGTGTTCTTTGGCAGGAGTATATATGCCTTGGAGGGGTCATGGAGGCTCACTGGGAAGAAAGGGTGGGGTGTCACAGACAAAATGATTCGGACAAATCATAATGCACTTCTGGGTGCAAGCCCTTCTCTTTAACCAATTCCAAAAATAACCATCTGCCTTGGCCGTAGAGGCGAGGTGTAGGTGATTATTTCTACAAGAACACAAAAGGAATGAAAGAGGTCCATTTTGGGTATCCAAACTAAGATTTTGGAATAAATAATGAACTGGAAACTGAGGTTTCTCAAAGCACTTTCTGGACCACCCAGGTAATTTTCCCTAAACACGGAGATGATACCGCTTCCTCCTAGGTTATAGACGGCAGCTCCTATCCGCCTTGCTAGAGCCCTCCTTATCAGGGAAAAGTCGGTGTCAGTTGACTGTCATATTTCGTTGTCATTCTGCTGTTCTGCTGCTGCTGCTTGGTGCTTGGGCTGGAAACTGGTGGTTTACATGCCCAACATCTCCCCCTTGGCCTGAGAGCAGTCATCCCTTTCCTTTACAGTGTCATTTTCCTTGCTGTAACCTCAGTGACCATTAGCTTCTGCGTGGACTTCCCTCTATAGCCACAGTGATGAGAGGGCAGAAAACTAAGCCAGTAAGAGTCCTTCCTTCCTTGAGACCGTTCGAGCTGCAGTTAGTAGCATCTTTACAAGGTGAAGCTTGAAAGTTGGTAAAAGGTCAGGAATCATTGGAGACTTGGTTCTAGTGTTGTAGGAAAAGCCATGCAAAAGGAATGAAGAAAGCTGACATTCAGCTTGACTCAGGGTTTAGCAATGCTCAGAGAGAGCCGGGGCAGCACTCAACCCCAACCTCCATCCCCTAGCTCTCCACTCCTGAGGACACCAGGATTCTGCCCTTCAAAGCTTAGCTACATGAATTAATACGTTTTCCGGTTTCACCTAAGGTTGTTTAAATTTGGTCACTTTTGCCTGCAATGAAAAATTTTGACCATGCAGTGCTCCTGTGAGTATGTGAATTCAAGCAGCCTTTGATGAAGCTACTCTCTCTCTCTCAATTCTACAATACAATGTGAAACTATTCCTAATACAGGAATATACTTCCTAGAAAAGATTTTGCTAATGTTTGTCCATTTGCAGAAAGTGTAAAATAGCCCTTTATTTCACATCCCCATTGCAAACAATATTATAACTCTCCTTTAGAATGAACACAAAAGGAAGAACCGTTCGTCAGAAATGTGAGGTGCTATGATGGGATTCATCAAGCCTTTCTGCTGGGAATGATTTTGCTCTATTTATCTTTATTTTTCTGAGGTCAGAAAAGAAAAAACACATTATTTTCCTGTTGTCTGTGTGTGCGTTAAATGAGTATAATTGCCAAAAAGTCAACAAAGACTTCTGATGTAAACCTGTATTAGTTTCATCTAAACTCGTTTAAACACCATCACATACCTAAGGACCTGGGTGGCAGGATCTATTTTCACAGTTCTTTCCAATTCTAATGAGCGCTGAAGAAGTTTATTTCAAAATAATCCTTCTGTATTAAGCGCTGGCTTATTGACAGGTCCTCTTTTATCATAATTGCATGAAGTTTATTTTCTAAATGAAGGTTTATTTTCTCATGGAATCCTGAGGTTTTGCATTGTGTATATGAAGCAATTAGTTTGGGATTTTTGGAATTTATTTTAGACCAGACAGATGTCTTCAATTTACACACTCTAGGAGGTGACAAACCCTATTAACATTCGAAAGCTATCAATTTGCTTTATCTTTATTCTTCAGCATTCTCAGCTATGATCCAAGCTAACTCATTTTTTTGTTTGCTTGTTTTTTCTTTCTTTCTCTGTATTTTAATGTAGACTGAAGCAGAAATTTAAGGAAAGGATGGAAATAGCTTTAGTAATTTTATCACTGTCAAAATCTGATGGGTTACTTTAAGGAGCATGAGTTTTACCTTTACTAGGAGTGCATTTTTTCTAACTAAAATTCTTTTCTCTTAGCGCTCATGGTTTATGCTTATATACATAACTGACCTGCTAGTTGCTCATCTTTACTCGTGTTTTTCTGTATCATGTCGGCAATCCCTGACTTAAGTCGGGTACTACTGCCTTTGTATACATTTTCTTTCTTTAGCTAGTGGTTGTTTTTGCACAGGTAATATAAACCTATCTCTAAGTAGTTTATGCATTAGCATGAATCTGGTTATTCTACGCATTGGTCCAATCCTTTGTAGATCAAAAGCACTTGTAGTCCCACTGTGTGCAAAGTCCTGGACTGTGTTGATTTGGGGGACAGGGGGTGGAGTGTTCTAGTGATGTCCTCATTCATTTTTACCATGAAATTGGAGACCACACCAGTTATTAATTTTTTCAGGTGCACTCTGCAGCCACTAGATGGCTCAGTAGATATGCTCAAGTCTTCTCCAGAGTCATTATTTCAAAACCTAACAGCCTAAATTGTTATTCATTTCTTACATTGAAGTAAAAAAACGGCACCTGAATTGTGCTGATTATAGGATTAAAAATAGGGCACAACAGACCCGGAACTTGATCTGACAAACCCAGCCTTCTATGCAACAGTCTTGTTTATATGTTTGCTTTTTATTATGGCTGCCATATTTTATTTTCAGTAAATGTGGGGCATATTATTACTGGCAAGGAGAAGATTATGGAGTAACAGATGTCATCGGTAGTGTCAGATCTAGATCAAATGTAGAATGATTATACATCCTGACACAGTTGTTTTTGAAATATAAGATAATCCATTATGTACAGGATGTCTGACAACTCTAGTTTTAGTGACATTGTACTCAACTTTGAACTCATGCGGTTTCCTTTATCTTGGATTAAGTTATTTATGTATGAATCCAATAGAACTAAAAACACTTAGAACTAAGATTAGAAGGATACTTCCTTAACATAACTACTTTAAACCACTTCAAAAATATATATCAAAATATATTTAATGGTGAAATATCATAAGTGTTCCTATTAAAATGAGGAACAACAAAAGTATGCTTGCCATCAGAGTTTAAAATTTTTCTTCTGGACATTCTAGATAATGTAGCAAGTCAAGAAAAATATAAAAGGTATTAGTCTCGAAAAAGGAGAGACAAAAGCGTCATTGTGTGTAAAATCATATTATTTTCCACCTAAAAATTGAAGGTTATGATAAAGAAGTATTTTAAGTGGGTAAGTTACAAAGAAATTGTGCAACAGTTATTAAATTTTTAGAATTAATTGCACAAAAAACTTGCCTATATGCAGTAATTATCAATTAAATAAAACAAAAAATATATTCTACTTATGACAATATGCAGGTTGCCTAAAAGAAATGCATATGACCATATGGTAAATGCTACAAGAGTTTCCTGAGTAGCATAAAAATATTTTAAAAAAAGAAAAGATTACTCTCTTCCAGGATGGGAAAGAAATATTGTGAATGCATTAATTTTCCCCCCAGTTAGTTTAAAATGTTAATGATAGTCCAACAAATGTCATTCTAGAATTTACTTTTCAAATTTCTTAAGCTCATATGAAGACTCAATGAAGGAAAATAGCCAAGAAAATAAAAATGAGGAACTCTTCCATTGTTAAGCAGTTTGTTTATAATTTATCAGAAACCCATAGTAATCATATAAGTATAGAACTAATTACTCAGAGAATAATAAGAAATTATTTATAATATAATATATTATTAACTAAATACTAATTCATACATATTACACTATAAATATGAATTAACATTTAATAAGGTAGCACTTCAAATTGTTCAGAAATTGTAGAGATTAAATAAACTGTAGTATATACATACAATTATTTAATTTAGTCATTCAATAAAAGAATGGATTTATTCAACAAATTATGTTTGTTTAATATTTTAAAAAGAATCAAATTAGTTCTGTACAATGAACTATACTGCAAAATAAAATCTAAGTGGATTATATAGAGAGAAATGATGAAACAAATATATAAGAAAACTCAAAAGTATTGATTTTAACATTTACATAATAATAAGGTAAGGAAACCTTTTAGGCAATTAAAGGGGAAAGTAGTCACATATATGATTACCTAAAAACAAATGTTTCCCCCCAAAACTATAGAAACAATACATTATGAACAAGAAAAGATTTTCTTAAAAGATTAATGAAAAGATGTTATGATCCTCAATGTATTGAGCTCTTACAAATCAATAAGAAACTCACTATAGTAGAAATTAAGGGCAAAGATGTGAATTGGCAAGTCACCAATGAAGAAATATAAATGACAAACATATTTAATTTTTTTTCAACTACACTAGTAGCCAAGGAAATGAAAATTACAACAGTGAAATACTGTTTTGTCTCAAATTGGCAATGACTAAAAGGAATCATTATATAAGTGCTGGGCCGAGTACATAGAAATGGACATTCTCATATTCCAATGGCAGGTATGTAAATTGGAACAACATTTCCGGAGGGCAATTTGGCAGTGCATTTCAAACACATTAAAATGTGCATATCTTTTCACCAAGGAATGCCACATTTAGGACTTGATTAGATGTATATAAAAATGTCTGAGCAAGGATGATCACCATTTTATTTCTCATTACTGTAAAGATTCCGGCCAAGTTTAATGTTCAGAGATAGTTGAGAGATTAAATATGCTGTCGCATATACTACAATTCTTTTATCTAGTCAGTCAGCAAATATTTACTTATAATAAGATAATATGTACTCATTAGTGATTTAAAAGACAAAGGACTAAGGAAATGGTCACAGGACATTGCTGGGTGACAGAAGCAGGCCATGAAACAATATGCATAGGCAACACCATTTCAATGAAACCTGGATGCCGCAGCCCTAAAGAGCTTGAGGACACAAATGAAGTTATAGCAATATTGACACCCTATCATGCTGGCTTGTGGAGCCCATGAACATAACTGCATAATTTTAGTTCCCTTCTCAAAATGTCCTTCAGTTATTATTCTGAGATGCATATAAAATTGACTTGCACCTACTAATCCATATCTGGTGTATAACAATAGTCAAGGTTCTCTAGAGAAATAGATGAATAAAATATATACATATGTAAAATGTGTATGTATGTGATATGAAAAAAGATTTATTATAAGAAATTGGCTTATGCACTATGGTAGGCTGAGAAGTCCCAAGATCTGCCATCTGCAAACTGGAGACCCAGGAAAACCAGTGGTGTAGACCCACCTGAGTCAGAAGGCCTGAGAACCAGGGGAGCCAGTGGTATAAGTCCCACTCCAAGTCCGAAGGCTGAGCAGTCAGGCAGAGAGCGCATTCTCCCTTCCTCTGCTTTTTGGTTCTATCCATGCCCTCAGTGGATTGACTGTTTAACATTGAGGAGGGCAGTCTGCTTCACTGAGTCCACCAATTCCAATACCAATCTCTTCCAGAAACCCTCACAGACAGACCCAGAAATAATATTTAACCAGATATTTGGGCATTCCATGGCCAGGGCAAACTGATACATAAAATTAACCATCACACAAGGAGAGGTTGGAAACTTCCCCAACATCCCTGAGGATGTTAGCAATTTACCTTTTCGTGGTATCCTGGATGCTCCTATTTTCTAGTCTCACCAAACTCTAAACTTGGGAATCCAGCTTTGCTGCTGGGTTCTCCTCTCTCCCCAAAGCCAAGCTAGACATGGAATATTACACTCTCCAATTTTTAAGTAAACATCCCTAACTCACCATACTCGCAGAGCATATTTTTGTGCAGCACCTTTTTGGACATTTGGGCTGGTGTGGTGAGAGGTACTGCACAGCACCCAAAGCCTTCTGGCTACCCTCCCCCCCACCCCCAACCCAGGAAGTCCTCCTGTGTGGATTGTCCTCCTTCTCAGCCTGGCCTGTCTCTCAATGACCCCTTGTATCCCCCAGGGTTCTCTAGAAAATCAGAACCAAGGAAAAAAATCCAAAACCCTACTCTATCTATCTATCTATCTATCTATCTATCTATCTATCTATGACAGATTGATTTATTTTTAAGAATTGACTCACATAATGTATATATATATATATATATGTAGTATATAAAACTCAGAATTTTTTTTTGTTTTTTTACTTTCTTAGCACTGTTCTGTGTTTTCAAATGCTTTTCCAATATATACTTTTTGTAATGGGGAGAAATATAGAAATGCATTCAGTTAGGAAGTGTATCTATCTGTTGGTACTTTATTATTTACAAAATGAAACTGCAGGGTATACTTAGAATAATCTATATTTAAATGACACATATTTTCTTTTGCATCAATTATTTTATTTTCTACAACCCTATGAAGTAAGCAGGGAAATTATCACAGTTGTCTTTTTATATATGTGAGTCTAAGGCAATAAGAAATGCCCACACTGAGACTCAAATAGATGCCCTCTGACTCTGGGGCAGTGAATTTACCACTTACAGCAATTCTTGCAGAGTGGGCCCCTACGACCCTCACCTCTTTGCCACAACACATACCATGCAGGGGAAACCACAGAAAAATATTCTATTTCATTTTGTCTTTTTCCTGTGGATAGTCACAGAGTTTTTCACTCATATAGCCTATGCTAAACCCCCCATCAATAAACCTATTTGTGTGTCCCTGTCTTAACTAGCTCCTAAGTGCATTGCTATGTGCTTAATATACAGTATAAATTAATTTAGCATCATTCTCTGGTTCCTATTAGACTTTCTCCTCACTAGCCAAGCTCCCCATCTTTGTTTCTCATAGATAGACCTGTCTGGAAAACTTAGGGAAAGTTTTTTGTTCTTCTAATCCAGTATGTGGAAAATCATAAAACAGTTTTCATTGCATTGACTCTGTCCTGGGACTAAAAGAGCAATCAATAGGGAAATAGGCCCCAGAAACCCATTTGTTGTCTCACTGAGCATCTCTCAACAGTGGGTCTAAATGAAAAATGGCATTCTCAATGGAAGAAAACACTCTAATTACTTTAATTGCAAGGTAGTCATTAAGCTAAACACTGAAACTTTGAAATGTAAGCTAATTGAATATATAAAATAATAAAACTATGCTGGTTATTGTAGATAAATGGTTGTAGCTTTAACAAAACTTGTATGTAATGCCTATTTAATGATTACTATGTAAGAGGTTCTATTTTAAACACTTTAACAAAAATAATTTAATTTTCATAATAATGCTAGGAGGTGCTTACTATTATGATTCCCATTTTTCTAGATAGAAAAGCTGTAGCACAGAAAAGCTAAGATACATGGCCAAGGTCACATAGCTAGTAGATGGCAGAGATGGGATTCCAACCCACAGTTCATTATTTTACCCCATGTTATGGGTTTCAAAAACATCACACAAGTCACTGCTTTATATAGATCGATTGAACACTTACTCTGTGCCAGGCACTGTACTTGACATCTTATGTTATCTCATTGCCTCCAAAAACCGTCTTTATACTGATGGAGACCTGGAGAGGGGGCTAAATCACTTCTGGCAGAACTTGAATTCAAAGCTATATCTGTTGGCTCTGGATTCTCATATCTGTCTGGTTACAAAACATGTGCTGAGTTGACTGTGTAATACTATTGTACCATTTGATTATTGGGAGTGCCTGTGGAGGAATTAACAAAATGGCTAAAATAAGGGCACCAGGGAGAGACTGTAGTGATTCTAATCCACCAGGTAGGAGAGGAAAAAGTATTTTTCTTCTACTACTGTAGGTTCTTGGCTTAAATCCCCAACCCCCACCTTGTAATAAAAGATTTAAAATAATAAAGGAGAAATGAAATTTAAAAATAAGAGAGAAAAACAAACAAGTTTAATAACATGTATACCTTTTGTATACATGGAAGACACCCAAGAAAACTAATTCCTGACCCAGAGCTCCCAAAACCCTTGTAATTTTCTAATCCATAAGAGTCATGGGAACACCTTTTATTACAAAATTAGATCTTTTGCCCTCAGTTCCTGAAGTGGCTTCAGAGCCATAAAGGTGAAATGGGTGTCTTGTTTGTTATTCATAACAAACCCCTTTCAACTACAACTGAGTTTATATTAGTCAGGAGGCTTTTGGAAATCCCCTAAAGGTTGGGGGTGGGAGGAGCTGGTCACCAGGGGAACCAACCATGTGATTAGAGGGTTGGAACTCCCCTGACCTCTGGGAAGGGGTGAGTGTCTGGAAATTGAGTTCAATCACCAATGGCCAATGATTTAATCCATCATGACCATGTAAAGGAGCCTCCATAAAACCCCCCAAATGATAGGGGTTCAGAGAGCTTCCGGGTTGGTAAACACATGGAGATTCAGGGAGAATGGTGTTCCCAGAAAGCATGGAAGTGCCACACCCTCTCCCAAAAACTTGCCAAATGTGTCTCTTCCATCTGGCTGTTCCTGAGTTCTATTGTTTTATAAAAGCCTGATAATGTAGTAACCAAAATGTTTCCCTGAGTTCTCTGAGCCACTCTAGCAAATTAATCAAATCCCAGGAAGCAGTCATTGGAACTTCTGATCTATAGCCAGTCAGTCAGAAGTGCAAGTGGCAACCTGGATTTACAATCTTATAATTGGCATCTGAAGTGTGTGTGTGTGTGTGTGTGTGTGTGTGTGTGTGTGTGTGTGTGTGTGTCAGGGTTGAGGGAGGAGGGGGGCCCTCTTATAGGATTGAAAATGTGGATCTGACACTATCTTCAGGCAGTGTCAGAATTGGGTTGAATTATAAGACACCCAGCTGGTGTCGGAGAATTGTTTGTTGGTGTGGGGAAAAATACCTATACACTGGAATTAGATGCAAAATCACTGGGGGGTGTGTGTGGGGGGGTGGGAGGTGGATACACTGAAGACCCAATTGATGAATATATTAATATAAAGTAACTGTGATAATTAAGCATAATGTATTTTAACATGGTAGCTAAAAAATGAACTAGATATACACTTATATCAACATAGGTAGACCTGAAAACATATATTTGTTTGAAAAAGGAAATTACAGATTAATGAACACAGAATTACAATATTTCTATACATGTTTAACATGATCATAAATAATATATTATAAAAACTTCATAGTTCCATGTATGGACATACATAAGAGTAAACAAGAAACTGATTGGATGGATGCAGACTAAATTAATGGTAAGAGTTACCTCTGTTGCAGGGTGAGGAGATAGAATAGGAGGCATGAACAGGAAAGGGACAGTAAAGCAAATATTTGAAATTATAATCACCAGTTGTACACAGGTGTGCTTTATATTTCCTTTTGATTTTAATCAAAGTAAAATTTATGAACAAAATAAGATAAGATAGATAAATTGACAAAGAAAAAATAGATAATTCATATGAGAAAGAAATACAAATAACATGTACATATGAAAAATTCATTAATAGTGTCAAGGAAAAAAATAATAAGAAAACAATTGTTACAGTTATATATATTTTTTTCACAAAAAGTATAACTGTTATTATTGATGAAGATGTGACAACTCTCCTAGCTTGTGGCAGTTTAAACCATATGATCTCACTTATATGTGGAATCTAAAGAACAGAATAAATGAGCAAACAAAACAGAAATAGACTCAGAGATATAGAAAACAACAACTGTTGGTAGCTAGATGGGGGGAAGGGATGGGGAAGAAGGTGAAAGAATTAGAAAAAGCAAATTAGTACACACAATATAGTCATGAGGATATGAAATACAGTATGGGGGATATAATCAACAATGTTGTAAAGATTATGTATGCTGCCAGATGGGCACCGGACTTATCAGAGGGATCACTTCATAGATTATGTAGATGCCTGACCAATGCGCTGTACAACTGAAGCTCAAGTAGAATAATATTGAATGTCAACTATAAGTAAATACATATATGTAGTCATGGGATGTGGAGTATAGCATAAGGAAGATAGTAAATTGTATTGTAACAGGTATACAAGATGTTAGAGAGGTAGTAGCCTTAGGGGGTGGGTTATCACTTTGTGAGGGGTGTAAATGTCTAACTATTATGTTTTGTACGCATGAAACTAATAAAAAAATAAATAAAATAAAATGAAAACAACAACAACAACATTTAAAGGATCAGTTTTTAATGTTTCAAATACCCAAACAGCACACATCTTTTGAGTCAACCATAATAAAAGCATATAAAGAGAGAAAAAATAAAGTGATTAGAAAAGATTTATGTACAGAGTGTTTCTGGGAATGTGATTTGTAATAACTTAAAATCAGAAACAAAATGAATATCTAACAAATGTTACACAACCATATGATGGAATACTATGTAGTCATTCAAAACTCTGCTGTGGAAAGATGTGGAATAATATGGAAAGATCAATAATGTGCTAGATGTTACCATACAGTAGAGTCAGATATAATTATATATATATATATATATATACACATATATACACACATATATATACACACACATATACACACACATATACACAATAGATATATACACATGTATATCTATGTATATACATACATGTAGTTTACATGTATATGTATATGTGTACATACGTACATGTGTGTGGTTGAGCAGAAAGTGGACTGACTCAGCTGAGACTTTTCAACAGCATTAAAAGGAATCCTTGTTCTCCAGAATTGTTTCTGGAGCCCCAGTACTTATGGTGGTATCGAGACGCAAGTATCCTCACATTCTAAGGGGGAGTCCCTACGCTTGCTGCCAGGCCCATTGTTGCAAAACTAACCAAGAGGTAAATGAATTTGCCCTAAAACCACAATCTCACCAGCCTACGTGAGGGAGGCTAGAAATCTGAGAATGTGTTAGGGTAAGCAGTCGTTGTTAATGGCTGGCAGTGCTTCCCGCCACCCCTCATGTTCTCCCACCACACCCCCACCCATGAGTTTAGTGGGGAAAGATCTAAGACAATCATTCATCAACACTGCGGGTCTGAAAGAAGGGGAGTCTGGCATTGTACCCCTTGGCTGAAAGCTGACAGTGCTCCGGGAGCCTGTGGGCATGCTGTCACCAGAACCGGGTGCAGTGAGCCAGTTCCTTCCAGCGGGTTCTAACAAGAGACACAGGGAGTTTGAGGTCACCGGTGGAGGTATTCTTATATTCCAGGGACTATGCAGTGAGCCTTGTTTGATCAATCCATGACGGCAGGGTAAAGAGAAGGGGTAAGAAAAGACTTTACATTTCCCACTCCTGGGGTAAGCGAGGGTGCCGTTATTTTAAAATGTAGGGGTTTTATTATTATTTAGCTATAGTGAGGCTAGTAGATCAGGAGACAACTGCCATTGAAAAGATAGTTTGTTACTCACACTTCCCAAAATGAGGAGGCACACCTTGCCACAGAGGTCATGTGGAGAAGCACAAAGGCTGGTCAGGAGGCTGGCAGGGTGGGGTGGGGGTGCAGGCCGGGCCTGTGGGCAGGAAACTTTATTGTCGTTTCCTCCAGAAGAATGAGTGAGTTTCGGACTGACAGGTTTGAATAATTTTTAAATGGACTCTGGGGTTTCTGGGCTGTCCTAGTTGTCTGGCACGTGGCCTTGGGGTCATTCAGGCAAGCGGACACTGCCGCTGAGTCTGAGAACCCAACAGAGGAGGCAGTAGGGTCTGAGGACTCAGACTGGTTAGTTTGCATTTGAAAGGCACACCCTTGGGTGAGTCACTTACTATCTCTAAGAATTAACTAAACCTGGGAGGGGTAGTCTCTTCAGGGTCTATAAAGCCCAAATATGTCAAAGAATCAGAACTACAAAAAAGAAAAAGACATGGTTAATACAGCGTTGGGAAAAAAAAACAGTGCAGGAGCATATCTACCCCACTAGGAAAGAATGGGGTGAGAACTCCTGCAGGGGCTTGTACCCCCAGTAAGTGTGTCCACAAGGATGCCTGCCACTCAGACAACACTCAAGATCAAGCCAGAAGGCAGAGAACGTTTATCAAGTTACGAGGCTCTTGCCCTTGCCCTCCGCCTTAGAACTCAGCAGCAGCAGAAGGAGGAGGGAAAGGAGAATGGAAAGACCATGGAGGAGTGAAAGAGGAAACGCGGCCCTTTCCCAGAGCCAGTTCCTAGGGCACAGGTCAGGCCCAACACGAAGAAAGTGGAGAAACTGTTTTGGAGGTGAGATTGTAGTTTGTTTGCTTCTTTTCTTTTTCATTAGTTTTAGGTGTACAAAACAGGATAATGATTAGACATTTACACACCTCACAAATTGATAACCCCAAGTCTACTACCCATCAGACACCGTACATAGCTATTACAATATCATTCACTATATTCCTTACGCTGCACTTTACATCATATATATATATATATATGATGTAAAGTGCAGCGTAAGGAATATATATGTAATAGTTGACATTCGATATTATTTTATATTAGTTTCAGGTGTACAGTACAGTGGCTAGGCATTTATATAATCTATGAAGTGATCCTCCTGATAAGTCTAGTACCCATCTGTGTTTTCTTTTGTTTGTTATATTTTATAAACATATTTTATTGTGATAAAAGATACATAACATAATATTTATAATTTTAATCATTTGTTAAGTGTACAATTCAGTGGCGTTAAATATGAGGATGAAGTTTTAACTGTGACTAGATGGAACAGACTTTTTATTTCTGAGTATATCTTAGGTGGCTTGAGAATGGTGACAGAAGGGGACTGGTGAAGTTTTACTATGAGGTGGGAAAGGGAGAGTGGATGGAACAATTGTGAGCACCTCCATCACCAAGTAGGCATGTTTTTGGTGTGGATGAAGGATGTTTTATCAGCAGTCATCACAGCCTAGCTCTAAATGATCTGGTTTTCCAGATGATTCATTTTCTTTTCTTCTATTCTGTGGTCACCAAGGCCCATTTTGATCAGTGGTCATGCTTGATGGGCGCCCAGACTTGTAGGCTGGCTGGCAAACTTGAAGGGAAAACTGAGCATGGGGTCACTTCACGTTACTTCTGTGTCATCCTGAATGATTTATCACTGTCCTTTGCCTCATTTAAGCAATGGGACAAAGATCTTTTCTAGATATTCCAGTAACATCCAGTACCTGGATCTGATGGATGGAGATTGTGCTTCTGGGCGGCCCTCAGTCACTGAACCACAACATCAGTGTGCACGTCCTGATGGCAACTCCCCAACCTCGGCATGAGCTGGGTCTGCCATCCCTTCACATTCAGCACTAAGTCCCTCCCTCAGAAGTCTCGTTGTTCCATAGTCAGACACTTCTTACTTGCACATGGTGATTACTCAGCAACTATTTATCACATTTAGTTGAATTAAATGGTTTCTAGACATTGCTCTCAATCAAAAAATTATTCACTACCTTTAGCGTGGTAGTTCTCTTTTTCTTCCTCAATTTAGATTATTCTCAAATAGCTAAAGGTTGAAATAGCTCCTTTGACAAGAGTAGCCTCAGTAGTGGCCAGCCTCTTGACAGTGAGACCCTTGGCTCAATTCTTTTTTAAAATTTCTATTTTAAAGTTAAGCTATAACTCACAAACTATAAAATTTACCGTTGAGTTGCAGCTATCACTAATAGCTTAATTTCAGAACAGTTTCATGACCTCAAAAATAAACCTTCTGGGCCGGCCGAGTGGCACATTGGTTAAGAGTTGGCTTGGGACGCCAGCTGTGAGCAGCAGGGCCCTGGTTTGGATCCCACATGGCAGCCAGTAACACTGCGCCCTTTACAGCTAAGATGCTGAACAACAGCTTGACCTGGAACTGGGCTGCTGTGAGTTGCCGGTGATGGCGTAGGCTGCAGCTCATGCTGCAGTGGGCTGCCATAAGCTTCCGTGTGTGGCTGGCAGCCAGAGTGAGTGGCTGGCAGCTGGTGTGAGCTGCCAAGAGCTGCCATGAGTGGCCGTCCAGAGGCCGGCGACCGATCTGCCTCACCCAGGAAGAGCGCAATGATAAATACCAACATGGGCCAATGAAGCGACGTCCTCCACAACTAGACTGAAGAACAAAACGACAGCAACTTGTCTGTTCCCCTTCCCCCGATTCTCCAGCGCTGTTCCCTCCCCCAATTCCCCAATAAAATCTTTATAAAATAAATAAATAAATAAATAAACCTCCTAACCTTTTAACAGTCACTCCCTGTTGCTCCCTGATAACCCCCAATATACTTTCTGCCTCTATGGATTTGCCTATCCTGTACATTTTTATATAAATAGGACCATACAACATGTGGCCTTTCATCCTCAACTTACTTCTAATTTCAATTAAATAGTTAAATCGCTGATCTAAATAATTCACTGATTCATCTGATAATCCCTAGCAGAGAAAAAAACCAAAACCCAAAAATCAAGCTAATTTATTTCAAAAAGGTTCAAGTCAGATAAACAGGGATGCCTATCTCCAACACTTAACTAGGAAATTAAGCCACAACAATAATCCAGTCTAACCCTCCTTACACTACAGTCTTAATTATTCTGATTTATTATTCCCTAGATGGTACCAACAAATACAAATAATCATAATCCACACGCTGCTTCAAAGAGAGTTTCGCTCTGGAGATAAAGAACACTGGTTCTGGGGCCGGCCGAGTGGCGCGATGGTTAAGAACTCGCTTGGGATGCCAGAGGACCCCGGTTCGGATCCCACATATGAGGGCCAGTGACACTGCCCTCCACAGCTAAGATGCTGAACAACAGCTCAACCTGGAGCTGGGCTGCCATGAGTCGCCGGCGACGGCGTGGGCTGCAGTCCCTGTGGCAGTGGATAGCCATGGGCTACCGTGTGTGGCCAGCAGCCAGCGTGAGCGGCCAGCAGCCGCAGTGAGTGGCCGTCCAAAAGCCGGCGACTGATCTGCCTCGCCAGAGAAGAGCGCAATGATGGTGCCAACTTGGGCCAGTGAAGCAACATCCTCCACAACTAGATTGAAGAACAAAACAACAGCAACTTGTCTGTTCCCCTTTCCCCAATTCCCCAGCACTGTTCCCATCCCCCCAATTCCCCAATAAAAAAATCTTTAAAAAAAAAAGAACACTGGTTCTGGAGTCATAATGCTTCAGCTCAAATCTTGCTCAATCTCTGCCACTTCCTAGCTGTTTGATTTGGGACCAGTTAATTCACCTCTCTGTTCTCCCATCTGCCAAACAAAAGCTCCAACTCCATAGAACTGCTGTGACGATTAAATAAGTTAATATACGTCAAGAACATTGAAGAGGGCTTGTCACACAGCAAGCACTCATAGCTATTAGGTTGTTGGAAAAGTCATGATGCATGTTTGCAACAGATGACACTAGTTCATTTTTGGAAGTACTCAAGTCATTCACATTTATGTTATTTCTATGTCATTTGACAACTGACAGTTCTAGCTTCATTCTAAAAAAAAAAAATTGAGCGATTTGGTTGAGTTTTGGAGATTTTACAAGTTGAAGATGGAAGACCAAACTGCATTTTCGCCATATTTTACTGTTTTACTTCCATAATGGGAAGAATGTGTGTCAAGCTTGTGAAAAGTTGCATCAAGTTTACGGTGACAATGCTCTATAAGAACATCAGCGCCAATGATGGTTCACGAAATTCTGTGCTGGTAATTTTGATCTCAACAATACTCCTTGGTCAGGGAGGCCCACCAAGGCTGATGACGACAAAATAAAGGCATTGACCGAATCAAACTCACGTTACATGACACAAGAGATTGCAGATGCATTGAACACCCATCATTCAAGCATTCACAACCACCTGAAGAAGCTGGGATATGTAAGCAAGCTTGATGTTTGGGTTCTGCATGAACTCACAGAAGTTCATTTGATGGAATGTATAAACATCTGTAATATGCTCATTAAATATGAGGAAAATGATCCTTTTTTTTAGATTTTTTTATTGGGGAATTGGGGGGATGGGAACAGTGCTGGGGAATTATTGGGGGAAGGGGAACAGAGAAGTTGCTGTCCTTTCGTTCTTCAGTCTAATTGTGGAGGATGTTGCTTCACTGGCCCAAGTTGGCACCATCATTGCACTCTTCCCGGGTGAGGCAGATCAGTTGCCGGCTTCTGGACGGCTGCTCACTGTGGCTGCTGGCTGCTCACGCTGGCTGCTGGCTACATACGGTAGCCCACGGCAACCCACTGCCACAGAGGCTGCAGCCCACGCCGTCACTGGCAACTCAAGGCAGCCCAGCTCCAGGTTGAGCTGTTGTTCAGCATCTTAGCTGTGGAGGGCAGTGTCACTGGCCCTCATATGTGGGATCTGAACCGGGGCCCTCTGGCGTCCCAAGCCAGTTCTTAACCATCGCGCCACTCGGCTGGTCCCGAAAATGATCCTTTTTTGAAGTGATTGATAACTGTGATGAGAAGTGGATCGTTTACAACAATGTGGTTCACAAATGGTCTTGGTCCCAAAGTGATGATTCACCTCAAATGACATCAAAGGCAGACATTCATCAGAGGAAGGTTATGCTCTCAGTGTGGTGGGATTTTAAAGGTGTTGTGTTTTTTGAGCTTCTAGCAAGAAACCAAACAATCAATTCGAATGTGTACTGTCGGCAGTTGGACAGTTTGAACAAATCCATCATCCAGAAACGTCCAGAGCTTGTTAATTGTAAAGGAGTTGTGTTCCATCACGACAACGTGAGACCACACACAAGTTTGATCACCCCGTCAAAATTGTTGGAGCTTGGATGGGATGTGTTGCTACACCCACCATACTCGCCTGACCTTGTGCCATCAGACTTCCACTTGTTTTGCTCTCTTCAAAACTCCTTACATGGTATAACGTGCATTTCAGATGATGCTGTAAATCAGCACCTTGTTCAGTTTTTCACAAATAAAGACAGGTCCTTCTATGAAGGAGGAATTATGAAGCTCACTGAAAGATGGCAAAAGGTTATCGAACAAAATGGGCAATATATCATTGATTGATCTTTGTTCTTTATATAAATAAATGGCCTTTGAAAAACAGACAAAATACATCACGACTTTTCTGACAACCCAATATTATTATTGTTATTATTATTATTATTATTATTATTATTATTATTATTAAGAAAAATAGATTGTTCTATTTAGTATCTATGTCCATTCTATTAATTATACCAGAGACCATCACTCACAGTTCTTAGGACTGTATCAGTTGTTAGCAACATCTATTGTCACATCCAGGACAGAGATTTAAAATATGTAGTAACATGCACCGCACAGGCGCTGCCCAGTCTCAACTGACAGGCACTGCTGTAAGGGAGCATTCTAGTGTTAACCTTATTGATGCCAGATTGTGGGAAGGTTTGGGGAGGGGGCTGGGCTGCTGGGGTGGTGATGGGGCCCTCCAGGCACTCTGGGAAGCTTCTGTGAACCAAGAAGTAGGAAAGTGTTTCAATATTTTACCCACTGGCAAACTGGACGTTAGCCTGGCTTCACAACTACCATATGAATCATGTTCCTTCTTACTATTCTAAACCAAAATGAAGCAGGAAATATATATAATTATAAAACAGAACGTCTTTCACACTCCACCCAGTTTCAGGGGAATTAAAGCCTCTTTCCCTTTAGTGAAAAAATGTAATGCCGAACTGTGTTTAGATTTTGTGTATCTGTTACATTCCCCGAAGAGGGTAAATAGACTACCACCTGGGTAAATGGCCCTGAACTAACCAGTCACCTTCGTTTGCTCATCTGTATAGCATGAGTGTGTTAGGCCAGGTGATGGCTTAGATCTTTTTATCTCTTTAAACTCTGTTTCTTTTTCTTCTTTAATTACACAGCTCCAGCCTGAGCTATATAACCCAGGGCTCCAGAGCTTAGTCCAAATCCAAAAAGGTAGGAATGTTGTGATAAATCCACTGGGGAGAAAAACACGCCCAACCCACAGAGTGATTCATTTGCCCCTGAACGGGTTTTGCTGCTACAAATTTTTGTCCAGAACATTTGAGCCGGCAGTAGTTCAGTCTAGACACAAAGTGGCCAACATGCTTTGAACAAATCTGCTTTTAATGTGCAGAGTGCTCTTGTTTCCAGTTATTATTCTGAGTGATTAAACAAACTGCCAAACTCTTGCTGCAGCAGTCATCATTTATTACTGAGATACTTACTGGGGATTTGATAGTACTCCACTTGAGACAATATCTTGAGCCTTATGAATTCA
This sequence comes from Hipposideros armiger, assembly GCF_001890085.2. Classification (NCBI taxonomy): domain Eukaryota; kingdom Metazoa; phylum Chordata; class Mammalia; order Chiroptera; family Hipposideridae; genus Hipposideros; species Hipposideros armiger. The sequence goes on from NW_017731411.1 coordinate 893,415, forward strand.
AAAGAAAAGAGATGTTTTTTTGGCACAAATTGATAGAGTTTCAAGATTTCTGTAATAGATACATACACAATCATATTGTTGAGTCGAAAGAAATGTGTTTCCAATAAGTAGTATTTACTGGGGTTTAACAACGATATAATGGTTACCTGTCTATTACATGGTAGTCAAAGCTAAAGAAATGTGTTTTTAATAATCAATTGGAATTTCAAATAATATAACTGCCATATGAAATCTGAACGTAGATGCAACCTACATTTTAAACTTGTTCCTTAGAGTCTCATTCATGAAAATAAGGTATCAGTGGTTGGTCATTGTAAAAAGGATATTATCGTCAAAGGACTAGACTTTTATTCTCTTCTCTTACACTTTCTTAGCTTTTCCTTTTGTTCAATTTTGCCTTTCCTTTTACTTAATGTGTATTTCATTACACCTTCTATTATAACTAGTAGAGATTGAATTCTGCCTATTAAAGAAAATGAATCCTTCCTCCCAACTGGGAAAAAAAAGAAACTGAAAAAATACCTTTAGCTCATTTAATCCATGCCTGGAGAAATAGGTGGGACAAACATGAGAGCCGAAATGATGTACATCTGGTGATGGAGTCCCTTGGGACTAAATCCCCCAGAAGTTTGCAATAAAAATTTCACAATTTGTGCTATGCACCTTAAACTTATACAGTGTTGTGTGTCAATTATATCTCAATAAAACTGGGAAGAGAATTTCAGCCACTCTCCCTCCCTGGCTACCTTGAAAGCAGCTCATTCTCTACATTATCACAGACTTTGCCCCTTTCGATCATACATTTGGCAACTATTTATGGGGTGCTTATCTTATGCAAAATTGCTCTAGCAGTGTAGTAACACAAAATCAGGTATTCTGCCTTCGAGGAATTCTCAGTCGGAAGGGGAAGAGACAAAACAATCCATTATGATAACACTGCAGGTAAGCAAAGGGCACCATCCATATGAGCACAAGGGGGCAACTACCCAGCCAGCTTCCTGCTCTAGAAAATGGTCAGAAGGGTGTAGGGTAAGAGCTGCAGCCTTCAAACAAAGATAGTGGTACTGATAAAATTGAACTGTCCTGTGCCTTGTGGTTGGTTTATAAAGCTCCTCCCCACACAATCCTTCACTTGCAGAAGCTTCTGCCTCCCATGGCAGCATCATCCTTCTCTCCCAAATGCTATCCTTGTCTGTCACCACGGCCACACCCTGTTCATCCAGCATAGCTCAGATGTTGCCACCTCAGAGGGGTCTTCCAAACCACCCTCTCAAAAGTGGTCTTCCCAATGCCCAGACCCCCTTATTCTCTCACCCATTTTCCTCAGACATAAAGTGTACTTTACAAAGCTCTTGTTGATATAATGACTTGTTGTTACCTGTCTCTTAGTAGATTGCAGGCTTTGCAAGAGCAGGAACTGATACCAATCCAGGTGACGGCCGCACTCCTCCCAGGAAGGTAGGAGAGTATTTGACAATCTTGGGCACTACTCTTTATCTGTTGAATGGATGAATTTGTAAACCTAGTACCGCATTTAAGCTTCGTATCAATAGCCATTGGTTGAGACTTTTTGGGCAAAGGAATGCTCTCTTCTTGAGCAAAAGACGTTGTTCAGGATATGACACAGAAGACTGGATATGACATATGACTTGGAGACCATAACAGTCTTGCCTGCTCACCCAGCACTTCCACAAGGAGATACTTAGAGTGCTCAGTCTAGGAAGGACCCCTGGACTTTGGGCTGACCATCACCTGTTCTGCCCTCCAACTGTAACCTGGCCATGAGCGACGACACCCAGGGTCTCCAGCCAGATGTGGCGTCTCTGTCTGTAGCTGACTGCAGCCTCCCGTGTCCTGGGAGCCGGGGCAGATAACTGGAGGAAGCACATGGCGGGAGGTACGCTCCTCTGATGCCAAAGCCTCTTAGGAATGAGAGCTCATTAAGCGCATGTGCCTCTGCTCCCTGCCTCTGCCAAGTGTCAGCCCTCATTACAGGGCTGGGGGAAGATCAGTTGCAGAGCACTGTGCGTCTGGGCCAATGCGGGAGTTCCCTCCCAAAGCTCAAGAGGGCTTGGTTAGCAGCTCTGCAGAGATTGACAACTGCGGTTGAACTTGTCAGACCGTGAGCTTTCTGCAGGATTTATCCACCCTAACACGTGCACATTTTGAAAAGCAGGGATCTGTTGTGAGTTGATTCATTCCTCTGTGGGGCCTTCTCAGTCTACCTCCCACTACTCTTAGCCTATCCTCCCCCTTTCTTTGCTCCCCTTCTGGAATTCTGAGAGCATCATGTTAGGAAGCATCCTTTGTTGCTTCGGATTTAGTGTTTTTTGGAAGAATTTTATTCCAATAATAATAATAATAATAATAATCTGAATTTGTACAATTCTTTGACAAAGAAAGACTACCATTTCTAAAGGTGCTTTGGAAGAAAGACACTGCTCCACAAATATTAGCTCACTTTGACTTTTCAGCCTAATTAAAACTTGTGAGAGAGTAGCATTCCAATTTTACATTAGAGGAAATTAAAACTCAGAGAGTTTAAACAATTTACCCAAGGTCACACAGCTCACGAGGGATACAGGAGTAAACCCAAGACTTTTATTGTTTTTACTATTCCATCTCAGTGCAGATCTCTTGGTAACTTCCCTCCAAGGCATGGTTTAGAGAGACAGAAACTGAAAAATTGCTTCCTAGTTTGGGAAATAGTTCTTTTTAATCTAAAAGAAAATAATAGCATATTTACAGATACATTGTAAGATGAAATATTTCAGCGAACATTCACATACAAGCGTGTATAAATGCAGCTTACACAATGAGGTGTATGTGGCTTGCAGAGACATTTTTAATATTTCAGAATATGTCCCTAAGGAAGAATTCTTTGCAAATACACACTCAAGTTTCTCTCTCTTTATAAAGGGCCACAATTTTGTAATTTGATATTTAAAAGGAAGCAATATATAACTTTTACAGTTTACACTGTTTTACATGGTATTAAAATTACTGTTTGATATTTTAAGCTTTTATGAACAGTGATCCCATTTCATTAGTTTTTATTAATACACATAAAAACAATTTAATTTGAACTCTACTAACTTGAAATTCATGACCATTCAAACACAGACTTTTACCGTTGTTTGGCTAATGGGGGAACTTATAGGCAAATGGAAAATGTAAACCCTAAGTGTTTGATATACCTAAGAAAATATGTATTTTTGATGTCTTTAAAACCAAATGCTTACATGGTATGCACATCTTACTTATTTATTCATTGAGACCAATCCCCAGGGGGTTTTATGTACCAACAATTATTGGCTTCAGAATGAGGAAGGGTATAGTCTTGAAAGTCACGGATCTGATTCATTTTTCTCAAACTTCATTTGCAAAACTTTACTGATTCAGGCTACTAGTCCAGATTACCAAGAACACCATTTGGAGCCAGACAGACCTGGTTTGAATTCCAGTGCTGCCACTTTTTAGCTGATTGTCCTTGAACAAATAGCTTAATCCTCATGAGTTTCATCATCATCCAAGCCAGGGCACTTCTGAGAATAAAAGGGAGTTTTGTTAATAATTACTCTGGAAAAACAAACATAATCAGGGACTGGCGTGGGCAAACCAGACAGATGGTTCCTCTATCAAAATGTGAGTCATCTTTCACATTTCGCTTATCTAGGTTATGGGCAGATGCTGTTTTGTTTTAATTTTCTATCATTGCTTTCAACTATAAGGAACCAGATCTCCTATACAAGTCCCATGACATAATCCTGAATCTGTCACATTCAGTTATAAGAATATTTTTGTTAAGGCTATTAAGTCACATATTCATGTGTAGACAAGCCCTAAAGTCAAGTTTAAAACTTAATGTAACTTAAAACTTTTCCTCTCCCCAATATCAGGCCTGACTTGTGGCCCTCAGGACTAGCTTAGGGAAAGAGTGTATTCTATTCCATTTCTTTTATTTTTAAAAAATCTTCCTCCTTCTCCTGAATCCACTGCTTCTGGCTCCCCCAGGGTCAGGGTAAAAGAAAAAGGGATTACAGGAAAACAGCTTTGTCCCACCCCCATGCAGGCTTCCTCGACCGTATTCCCACTGTGCACTACACGCTTTATCAAATATCTGTGCCAATTGTGGCTTTAATTTGCAATACATTGGCTAACAGTGATGTTGAATATATTATTACCCGTACTTCTCTTCTGTAGATCACCTATTTATATACTTGGTCAACGTATTTTTCTTGACTTTTTGTAAGAATATTTTCTTTCACTTTCTTAAAGTGAAAAGAATAATAAAAACCATCCCTATGCCTAGAAATGATGATGATTAACATTTTATAACATTATCTCTATCTGTTTTTAATATAAGGAATAAAACCCTGAAGATAAAATGGAAGTATGCTTTATAACCATAGTAATCATGAACTCTAAGCAGTATATTATTCATGTGTGTGCGTGTTTTAAATTTATATAAATTATAAAATACTGTACCTATATTCCGTCATTTGCTTTTTTACTCAACAATATGCCTTTTAGATCATTCCATTACATATGTTAAAAAAGAAATATATATTCTTACAAAAGTTTCTTTAAATCGGTATATAATATTCCACATGTGTCTACGATTATTGAAAACCTTGCAATTGCCATATCATATTCTATCATGTTTCTAAGGTTTGACTATTACAAGCAATACTTGTAAAAATCTTGTACATGCCTCCCCATGTTTGTGTGCAAATACTTCTTTTTTTTTTTTAAGATTTTTATTGGGTAATTGGGGGGATGGGAACAGTGATGGGGAATTGGGGGAAGGGGAACAGACAAGTTGCTGTCGTTTTGTTCTTCAATCTAGTTGTGGAGGACGCTGCTTCACTGGCCCAAGTTGGCACCATCATTGCGCTCTTCCCTGGCGAGGCAGATCAGTCGCCGGCTTCTGGACGGCCGCTCACTGCGGCTGCTGGCCGCTCACGCTGGCTGCTGGCTACATATGGTAGCTCATGGCAACCCACTGCCACAGGGACTGCAGCCCACGCCGTCGCCAGCGACTCACGGCAGCCCAGCTCCAGGTTGAACTGTTGTTCAGCATCTTAGCTGTAGAGGGCAGTGTCACTGGCCCTCATATGTGGGATCCGAACCGGGGCCCTCTGGCATCCCAAGCGAGTTCTTAACCATTGCGCCACTCAGCCGGCCCTGTGTGCAAATACTTCTTGAAGACAGTTACTAAAAGTGAAATCGCTGAATGATAAGATACGAGGTGTGATCAAACAATACGGTCAATGTTTATACGAAAAAAAATTTATTACAGTAAAAGACACATTGCCATTAATCCCCCTCAAAATACTCCTCCTTGCTCAAAACACTTATCCTCCCATCATCCTTGCCACTTTCTGAAGAAGTTCTGGAAGTCCACTTTGATGAGTGTCTTTAGTTATGCTGTCATGGCTGCCTCAATGTCCTGAATCATTTTGACTTTGGGGAAGAGCCAGAAGTCGCACGGTGCCAGATCCTGTGAATAAGGTGGATGAGGACACACCATAATGTTTTCATTTGACAGAAATGACTGTATACCATAAGCCATGTGTGACACAGAGCATTGTCATGATGGAGAGTGACTTATGGCACACTTTAAAACATACCTTCTCTCAACTGTAGATCACACCCGACTGACTGCACCAAACAAGGTGAAACTTGTCACACACTGTTACTAAGATTCTGCATGCTGTTTCCCATATTGAAGATCCCTGCCTTTCCGTTGGATGGCACTTGGCAGCAGCATTCACCGTATTTTGTGATCACAGTGGAAAGGCTCCATGTAACACATCACTTCTGGTACAGCAATTTCTGTCAAATAAAAACATTACGCTATGTCCTCATCCACCTTATTCACCGGATCTGGCACTGTGCAACTTCTGGCTCTTCCCCAAAGTCTAAAGGACCATGAAAGGTAAATGTTTTGAATCAGTTCAGGACATCGAGGCAGTCACGACAGCACAACTAGACACCCATGAAAGAGGACTTCCAGAATGCTTCAGAAAGTGGCAAGAACGATGGGATAAGTGTGTTCAAAGTGAGGGGGAGCATTTTGAGAGTGATTAATGAAAATGTGTCTTTTATGTAATATTTTTTTTAATGTAAACATTCATCATATTGTTTGATCATTCCTCATGTGTATTTTGATTTTATAAGCTACTGACAAAATACTCTCCACATTAGTCATAACAGTTTATATTCCTACCAACAAGGTATAGAGCAACCCATTTCTCCACATTCTTACTCATAAGTGCCATTGCCAAACAGTTACATTTTTACCAATCTGATGAATGAGATATAAAATTGTGTTTTAATTTGTAATTGTCTGATTTCCTTTCTGCCTCACTGTCCATTATTTAGTTAACATTGAAGGTAAACAATGTTGGTTATATTTAATGGCCACTTCTTTTTCTTCATTTGTAAATTTTCCTTTTTTTTTCTTTGCTCATTTTTCTTTTGGGATAATAGTTTTTACTTGTGTTTTAATAGATGTACATTTACTAAGGATATTAGCCTTTATTTTGTTCCAGGTTATATTTTATATTTAATTTTTCTTGTGGTGTTTTGGACATAGAAATATTAACTGTTTGTGAAGTAATATATTAGCTTTTTCCTTGATGATTTTTTAGCAATTTTATACTATGTTTGGATGCATAAATGGAAATTAATATGGCTACAAAGCTGTTTTCAGAGGAAGAAGGAATTTTATTAAAAAACACATACTGTACAGCTTTAATATTCTTAAATGAAATAGGAGGCAAAATTATATGAGGAAAATAATATGTAATGCGAGAAGAATTAAAGATACTACTTGAATTTTTAACAAATACTTATTTTTTTGTAAAAAAAATATTTTTGGGTGAGGTAGCATTTCATGAGCATAGCTACTTACCTAGTTTATACCTTTTAGGTACTGAGACAGTCTCAATTGAATAAACTCTCAAAATATGATGATTATTTATTTCTGGTCTTCATGTCAAAGAGAAGAAAATATTTCCCGGAGAACTATTTTATAACACTGTGGATTTGAGTAGCATGCTCCTTTTTGTGTATAGCTCACCAACAAATAAGATGAAGATAAGCTCACTCTGGGAGTAATCTGAACTGATCACAACAAAAAGAGCAGAAAAATTATCATGTAGACAAACAACAAACATAAACATAATCAGCCGTTTCTAGCAAGTGACACTTGAAGTTCCTGGGTTAGCAAAGTGAACCTTCCTGATATTACACAGAGGTTTTCACTGACTGACATTTCCTGCGTGTAAATTCTGCTCCATCTGTAATTGTCGGGATTGATTATTTAAGAGTCGACCGGATATTATGCTTTCATGGACCTGGCATGTGTCTGAGTCACTGCTTCCCAGGCACTATCCTTCATGCAGCATGTGCTGGTAGTCTGTGTCCTTCCAGGATTGGACACCTGGAAAGAAACCTAAGATTCATGGAGCAGATTTGCATGGGGTGATACCTAGGATGGAGAGAACCTTGACTAGTTACTAAGCTCTTTATAGATAAAAGTTAGAAGTAAATTATATACTCTCCAGTGACTGGCTCGAGAAAATAAGGAAGCTAAAATTCTGGTCCATGGTTACTAAATATTAAAATGGCTCCAAACTCAAATCATTAAAGCTACCCATATTAGAGGCACGCTAATTCCTCAGTTGAAAACAAGCTCCAAATTCAATGGCAATCTTCACAGAAATGACAGCGTACCTATCACTAATAAGCTTTAGGGCTTCAAGTTCAAATATCTTCTGCTGTATTTGAGGCAGCCTCATTATCTTATTTCCACTGATGCTTAGAATAAAGATTATTGTCCTAATTTTCCCAGTTGCTGTTGGAATAATGTAATCCCTTTTGTGTCTGTTGGCAAAAGCCCTCCTATCCCCAGATGTAGATGGGACAGAGCACTTTTGAAGCACAGTGTTGTGTGCTCAGCAGTGGGCTAAGTGTTTTTAAAACAATTTGTTATTTAATCCTCAGGACAGCCCTAAAAGTGTGATGCTACGGTCCACAGTTTTCACAGATCAGGCTACTCAGATGCAGAGAGGTCACAGTAACTCAGTTTGTAAGTGGGCAGCCCAAGATTCAAACCCATGTTGATTCGACAATAAACTACTTCTTTCTACTGTCCACTCTTATAGTACCCGTTTTATTTCCCCATTTAAAAAAATAATAACTGGGTGATCTTGGCCAAGGCATAATATCTTTCTTGGCCTAGTTCATAGTGCATAAAATGAGAAGGATAAACTAAGTAATCATAAGCATTCTTTTTATCTCACGAGTCTTTCAATTTTATAAAAGAGAAATGGAAATGTCAATGCTTCAGATCAGTAATTCACATAAAGAAGAGAACTACTATCAAAATGAGACTAAGCCTTTAAAAACCACATATTGGTGTGATTTTGCTTCATATCAAATAAGCCTTTACTATTTTTAAATTTTGTCAAACACAAAATTACTGGATAATGTACAGTATAATTTTCACTTCTGGTAGTAGTAATCTTTTTAAAAATGTATGTTTATAATCCAATCAATTTGTTTTTGCCTTAAATGTTTGTTTATTTTATGATGTAGTAAGATGAAAATACCAAGTAATAAACTGGCATTTCAATAGTAACAAAATATATAAAAATATCCAGGCATTAACTTAATGAGGAATATGTGGGTTCTATAACTATGAATAAAGAAGAAAACTTGAATAAGTATATGGAAATACTTCCTTGAAAGGAGATTTTTTTTTCTTTTTACTGTTTACTGTACAAAAGTGATAGATTGTCTTTGAATTAACATATATTTAATGAAATATCAATATAAAATTTAATATGGTTTTGGGGAAACATAATATAATGATTTTAATATTTATTTGATGGAATAAAGCCACAATAAACCAATATTTCATTTAAAAATGAAAGTAAGTGAGGTTGTAGAAGAACTATTGCCACAAACCCAGTTGTATTACTAATTTTGGTTCTTAAAAGTATTTGCAAAGTTTTTATGAAAAAGGTAGAGAATAGATTTTCTAGTTTGTCAAGTATGTCAATTAAGTTCTAGAAATTTAAATGGATTATTAAGGAGTTGGGTCATGGATTGTTTAGAACAGTAAAAGATGAGATTAAACCTCTTCAGACAAAAGGTGAAGGAGAGGTTGTGATTTATTAGTTGTCTCTTTCCAACACAAATATTAGATGTATCTAGTTATCGTGTTAGGTAGGGAGATGTATTACTTAGGATGGGATTCAGCTGTGAGCATATAACCCAAAGAGGCAGTTCTGCTACAAAACAGTCTCAGATGTCTTATTCCAGATCATATTTTGCATCCCTGGAGTACAGCCTTCATCTTTTTGATCCAAGGCATTTATTTACATATTAGGCAATAAGATGCAGGAAGAGACTAAGCAGAGGAAAAGGGCAGCGGTATAGGCCAACAGAACTAGAGGAAGGTTCCTGAAAGTGGCCTTCTTCTTATATCATTGGCCCAAAGTGAGTCACATGTTACACCTAGATGCCAAAGCAGGCCAGAAGTTTTGCCTTATTTTAGGAGCCTGATGCCCAGCCAAATTTCTACTTTCATGGACACTAGGAGATAACCAACAATCTCTACCACAAAGGGAGGGATATAGAATTGAAGGGAGGAGATATAAGCAGGCATTATAATTTAGGATTTGGGGACATCCTTGTGAAATTTCTGAAATAAAGCATATGAGTAGATGGGGATATTTTCTGGGGTTTTTTGGCATGAATATGATCATAAAACAAACCAAAATTTCCTAACATTCAGCCTCCTGTAGTCTTTTTTTTTTTAAGATTTTATTGGGAATTGGGGGAGGGGAACAGACAAGTTGCTGTTGTTTTGTTCTTCAGTCTAGTTGTGGAGGATGTCACTTCACTGGCCCATGTTGGTATTATCATTGCGCTCTTCCTGGGTGAGGCAGATCGGATGCTGGCCATTGGACGGCCACTCACGGCGTCTCACAGCAGCTCATGCTGGCTGCCGGCCGCTCACGCCAGCTGCCAGCCACTCACAGTAGCTTACAGCAGCCCACTGCAGCTTCACTGCAGCCTACGCCATCGCCGGCAACTCATGGCAGCCCAGCTCCAGGTTGAGCTGTTGTTCACCATCTTAGCTGTAGAGGGCGCAGCGTTACTGGCCTCATGTGGGATCCAAACCGGGGCCCTGCTGCTCAGAGCTGGCGTCCCAAGCCAACTCTTAACCAATGCGCCACTGGGCCAGCCCTTAATAAAATAATTTTTGAAGCCATGGAACCATGCTATATATATTTTATTCTGCTTTAAAACTTATAAAATGATAATATTGTTTGGAAGAATACCCAATATAAAGTGAGAAATTCCAAAAAATACACAAATATTTTTCTAAATCATTATATTTTTAATGTCTGCATGACATTTCACCATGATTTAGATTACCCCATTGTTGGATTACCACATACATATAGTTTCATCATAGTAGGTAAAGTAAACCCTAAGCTCAACCTAATTTAAGGACTCTCATTATCAAAAGCAAACAAACAACTCAGCTGATACAGAACCCTTCTAGCTTAAGGCTCTTGTTCTGTTTTCCCATTATCAGTTGTCCTGGTAAACGGTTAATCCCAATTGCTCATTTGGCTTTGAAAGACTTTTTTCCCTTTCCTTTTAATCAGCACAGCCAAAGGAAACCACAAATAACTTTGACTCTCAGGTATCAAAAGCTGTCTCCCCTGTCTGTGACAGGTTGGATTGAATGTGTACTACTGGGGATGCAGACTGATGCGTGGGTAGGTCTGGTGCCCAGATGGCCTACCCAGTCTTGTTTTGTTTTTCAACTGAGCCAAAATACAACCATCAGGATATTTCACATAAATGTCTAGTGTTCTGGCTTCTCTTAAAATATTGGGAGATGTGACAATTCCTGATCCCCTCACATACATGACAACCATGAGTAGGAACTGACAAGTGACCGGTCCCTTTATAACATGCATTCTAACTCCACTCAGACTCCACCATTCCATATTATCACCTCCATTCTGAGACCAAGTGTGAGTTGCTTTATAAGCATACATGGAACATTGGTTTTCTCCCTAAAGGGAAACCTTTCTTTCTGATCATGTCTCTATCAAAATTGAGAAAGTGAAAGATACACTAAGAGGGCCCTATGTTTCAAGAAAAACTGTGAGAAAGCACATCATTTTGCAGAAATTCAATGCTGCGTATCACATCAGATCACTCATGCTGTTACCTTCCTGGCCCCGGTAGGTATTTGAGCTTGAGATCTCTGGTATATAGCTTCCTCCTGAAATATTTACCCAATGGAAAATCTGACTTGAAGTTTCATCTAGTAAGAGACATCATCTCTGTAATGTTATCCACCTCATTCTCCAGCTTAATATAGTTCTGTGCCTGAGTGACTGTCTCATACGTGTATCTGTGCTCATGGTCCCATTCATTCTCAGCACCTGGGAGCTTTGCTTCCAATGCTAAACCCATCTGTTTTTCACATCCCTACTCTTTTTCTGCACAGATCTCATTGACTATAAAGCAAACTGTTACTTCATTAACTACTTCTGTTTATTCTTTTTATTGCCCAGATACTAAAACAAATAGTGTGTGGTCCCTACCTTAAGCTTTGTGTCATCCATGCCATCTGTCAAGCCAACCTTAACTCACGCAGGGTGGTGTCCCTTCCAACAGCTTTCCTGACAATTCTCTCATTGAGATGACCAGTGTTCTCCTTCTAGCCTCTTTCAGTTACTTTACTTTGATTGAACTTTCTGCGTCTTTGTAGCAACACTGGATTTTCATGTTTTCTTGAGACTTTGCTGCCAATTTTCCCACCCCCTAACTGTGAGTGACTTCCTTGCTTTTTAAATTTTTTTGATGTGATACACACACACACACACACACACACACACACACACACACACAATGGAATACTATTCTGCCATAAGAGAAGATGAAATAATGACATTTATGACAACATGGATGGATCTTGAGATTATTATGCTAAGCGAAATAAGTTAGACAGAGAAAGTAGAGAACTATATGATTTCACTGATATATGGTATATAGAACTGAAAACAATAAAGGAACAAGACAAAAAAATGAAGAAACAAAACTCACAGACACAGACAATAGTTTAGTGGTTACCAGAGAGTAAGGGTCAAGGGGGGTGGTAGATGAGGGTAAAAGGGATCAAATATATGGTGATGGAAGGAGAACTGACTGGGTGGTGAACACACAATGTGATATATAGATGATGTATTATATAGATGATGTATTACAGGATTGTACACCTGAAACCTATGTGACTTGACTAACAATTGTCAGCCCAATAAACTTTAATTAAAAAAATTTTTTTCTCTATACCATACATTTTAAGGTTTCTTCTATGGAGAGTTCAGGTATTTATGGCACTTGCTATTTCATGTCTCTCTCTCTCTCTCTCTCTCTCTCTCTCTCTCCTCCCCCTCTCGATTTACTTACTGTATAACTGCAATTTTTTTTGTCCTTTTTGAGCACCTTCACCCATTTTGCTCACCCGCCACCATTACTCTACCTCTCTACAGTGTTTTCTGTATCTATGAGTTTGTTGTTGTTGTTTTTAAGATGCCACATATAAGTGAGACCATACAGTACTTGTTTTTCTCTGTCTGATTTATTTTGCTTAACATAATACCCTCAAGGTCCATCATTGTTGTCACAAATGGCAGAGTTTACTTCTTTTTATGGCTAAATAATAGTCCATCATATATGCATGTATTCCTTATGCCTCCGAGGTATACATCTTCACAAAATCTTTTACCCAGATATGTGTATAGCTTTTTAGAATTTGAAAAGTACTCTTCACTTACAATTAGCTCAATGACTCATGTATCATTTCCCCAACAACTGATAATGGTGATATTATTATTATTACTATTTCTGCTTTAGGAATAAACTCCAGAGAAGTTAATAGGTGCCTGCTCAGGAATGACAAGGAATTTGTGTAAGTTCCAGTTTACTGGCTGAAGGACTTGGGGTAGATGGCTGCTGACAAAGGTGCCTGGGCACAGTGAATGAATATAATAGTAGGAAGTCCATATGGTGATAGAGACAGAGAATCTTAACCCAAGTACCAGCTGTTACTTAATAGTTACACAACTTTGTTAGCTCTATTAAGTAATTGCTCTGACCTGTTTTCTTACTGTTAAAATGAACAATATATTGGGTTGTCGGAAAAGTCATGATGCATTTTTGCAACAAAAACATAGAAAAAAATACATCATGACTTTTCTAACAACCCAATAATAATAATTACAGTACTTGAATCTGGGATCTGGAACACACTTTTTGCTTGAGGCATGGTGTATACGAGAGTCTTACTCTGCTTGTGCTCTTGTTTGTCCTGACCACATCACTGGGATTTTCTGCCTTCTTTTCCATACCTTGAATTCCCCCATGCAGCCTTGTTCTGAGTGGGATAGAGTGCTCACATACTACTTGACACTTACAACTCCTACTGGGTGCCTGGACTGTGCTCTCCTCCCTGGGGAGGTGATTGGCCCTCTGTCAGTGGGAACCATGGTAACTGTCTACTTTGGTGTCTATTACTCTCGACACACTCCTGTAGCTATGACCCATCCTCACAGAGAGCTCCCGTGGGTACTGAAATTAGTTCCTCATTATACCTAATTTCACTGGCTGCAGTGGTCACTTCATAATTTCCACCCAGGAGGACCCTAAGGCCAGCTTTTTGTTTGGAGGGGGTTCATCTAGGAGCCTTTCCTTAAAACTCCATATGGATAGCAAGTATATTATGTTTACATAAATTGCATGTTTTTTTTTGAGGTAATTTAGAAGACCTGTCTCCAAGCAACTGTGAAGTATCAACCACTTTCCTCTTTGTTGGGGAGTGGCACAGCCCTACAGTTCGATTGTTTTCCCCAATCCTGACTCTGGTTTGTTCACCTTCTTCCCTCTTCATGTACCCCATTACTGATGGTCCCACAGTACTTACTCTACTGAGATGTGACATTTTCTAGAAACTATCTCATCCTCCCACCCAGAGTAATTAATCTATTAATAATACGACCATCCTGTCAGCTGCACAGACTCATTTTGTCCCTTCACATAATAGGTCAAGCCATTTATTAAATCCAGTAGAGTCATTCCCTGAAATTCTTTTTGTCCATGGGATCAGTACTAATGACCTCTCTTTCATTTCTGGTATTGGTAACTTGTGTCTTCTTTCTTTTATCCTTGGTTAGCATGGCTAGAGGTTTATCAACTTTATGGATCTTTTCAAAGAACCGTTTTTGGTTTCATCGATTTTCTTTATTGTTTTCCTGTTTTTAATTTTATTGATTATTAGTCTCATTTTTAATATTTTTCCCCCTTCTGCTTGTTTTAGATCTAAATTGCTCTTTTTTTTCTAGTTTCCTGAGGTGAAAGCTTAGGATGATTGATTTTGGAAAAATTTCCCCAAATATTGGCATTAAAAGCTATAAATTTCCCTCTAAGCTCTGCTTTAGCTCTGTCACACAGTTTTAATGATTTTCATTTGGTTCAGTTTTTAAAAATTATTTTGGGATTTCTATGATACATATGTTATTTAGAAGTATGTTGTTTAATCTCCAAAAATTTGAGGATTTTCCCAAATTCTGTTACTGATTTCTGGTTTAATTTTATCATGATGTGAGAGCATACTTTGGATGATTTTTACTTTTTAAAATTTGTTAAGGTGTGTTTTATGTGCCAGAATTTGGTCTATTTGGCAATATTCCATGCAAACTAGAGCAGAATGTCTATTCTGCTGTTGTTGGATGGGATATTCTCTAAATGTCAATTACAATGATTTGATTGATAGTGCTTTCAGGTCTGCTATATCCTTACCGATTTTCTGCCTGATTAATCTATCAACTGTAACAGTGATTGAAGTCTCCAACTATAATAATGATTGAAGTCTCCAATTATAATAGTGATTGTCTATTTTCCTTGCAGTTTTTGTTTCACATATTTTGATGCTTTGTTGTTAGGCACACACACACGTTTAGGATTTTCAATAATGTAGTTAGATCATTCACCTTTTAGGTGATTATTGATATAGTTGGGTTAATATCTAGCTTGTTTGTAAATGTTCTTTTCATTGAATTTGCTCCTTTTATTCCTCTTTTTCTGTTTGCTTTTAACTGAACATTTCATATGATTCTATTTTATCTCCTTTCCTGCCATATAAACCAAACTTCTTTTAAAAATTTTTAGAGTTTCTCTAGAGCAGCGGTTCTCAACTTGTGGGTCACGACTCCTTTGGGGGTCGAACGACCCTTTCGGGGGTTGAACGACCCTTTCATAGGGGTTGCCTAAGACCATCGGAAAACAAAAAGATATTTACATTATGATTCATAACAGTAGCAAAATTACAGTTATAGAGTAGCAACGAAAATAATTTTATGGTTGGGGGTCACCACAACATGAGGAACTGTATTAAAGGGTTGCAGCATTAGGAAGGTTGAGAACCGCTGCTCTAGAGTTTGAAATATACATTTTAAACTAATCTGAGCCCACTTTCAAATAACATCACAAAACATGTATTACAGGTAACTTCTAACTGAGCATTACCAATTACTCCCTCTGTTCTTTAAATTTTTGTTGCTATTACCTTCACTTATCTACTGTTATAACAACTGAATACATTATTTTATTAATATATTACTATAAACAAACAGTTATCTTTCAAATCAATTAAGAATAAGAAAATTAAAATATTTTATTTTTTATCATAGAATCCCTCTCTTATGCTCTTCCTTTCTTTCTATAGATCTGAGTTTCTGACCTATGTCATTTTCCTTTTGCCTGAAGTTTAACATTTCTTTTAAAATACTTCTTTTAACATTTCTTGCAGGGCTGACCTAGTGGGGATCAATTGCCTCAATTATGCATGTCAGAGAAGGTCTTGGTTGCCCTTTAATTTTTAAAAGATAATTTTGGTGCATTTAGAATTTTTGGGCTATTGTTATTTA
Organism: Hipposideros armiger; assembly: GCF_001890085.2. Taxonomy (NCBI): domain Eukaryota; kingdom Metazoa; phylum Chordata; class Mammalia; order Chiroptera; family Hipposideridae; genus Hipposideros; species Hipposideros armiger. The sequence continues at coordinate 909,443 of NW_017731411.1, forward strand.
TATTTTCTTTCAACACTTTATATATTTCACTCCTTTCTCTCCTTGCTGGCATGGTTTCTAATGATAAATCTATCATAATTCTTATCCTTGTTTCTCTATAGAAAAAGAGCTCTATTCTCCAACTCGTTTCAAGATTTTCAATTTGTCTTTTGTTTTCTGTAGTTTGAATATGATATGCCTAGGTATCAATTGTTTGGGATTTATATTCCTTGGCATTCTTTGAACTCCCTGGATCTGTGATTTGGTGACTGCTAATATTTTTGCAAAAAGAAAAATTGACATTTATTTATTTTAAATATTTAAAATTTTTTTTCAATTAAAGTTGACATACAATATTGTAATAGTTTTAGTTGTACCATATAGTGATTAGACATTTATATAACTTAAGAAGTGTTCACCCCAATAAATCTAGTACCCATCTTACACCATACATAGTTATTACAATATTATTGACTATATGTCTCGTGCTGTACTTTACATCCCATGACTATTTTATAACTACCAATTTGTACTTCTTAATCCCTTCCCCTTTTTCACCCATCCCCTCTGCCCCTTTCCTTTCTGGCAATCATCAAAATGTCATCTATATATATATGAATTCTGTTTTGTTTGTTCATTTATTTTGTTCTTAACATTCCACATATAAGTGAAGTCATATGGCATTTGTCTTTTTCTGATTTAGTCCATTGAACACAATACCCTCTAGATGCATTCATGTTGTTGAAGATAGCAAAATTTCATTCTTTTTTTATGGTTGTGTTATATTCTGTTGTATATACTGGGGGTGCCAAAAAATGTATACAAGTGGACACTTTGGCCAACGTTGCTCAATCAGTACTTCGCCGAAATCAGAAGTGTCTGGACGCTGATGGTAACCACTTTGAGCACATTTTGTAATTGCAGAGGTCAAACATGACTTGTATTCATCTTTTGTTAGGGGTATATATTAAGTATTATAATTTTAATACAGTTTTCCTTTCTTAAAATGTGTATACATTTTTTTGGCACCCTCTGTATGTACTACCATTTCTTTATCCATTCTTCCATTGATGGACACCCAGGCTTACCTCCATATCTTGGCTATTGTAAATAATGCTGCAGTGAACATATGGATGCACATGTCTCTTCGAAATCGTTTTCATTTCTTCAGGTAAACACCCAAAAGTGGGATTACTAGGTCTTTCTTTGTCTCTTGTCACATAGTCTTTGTTTTAAAGTCTATTTTGTCTGGTATAAGTATTACTACCCCAGCTTTTATTCGCCTTCCCATTTTCATGAAATATCTTTTCCATCCCTTTACTTTCTGTCTGTATTTGTATTTTGATTGGAAGCGAGTCTCTTGTAGACATCATATGTAAAGGTCTTGTTTACTTACCCATTCAGCTACCCTATGTCTTCTTTTTAAATTTTTTTTATTAGTTTCAGGTGTACAAAGCAACATAATAGACATTTATACCCCTCACAGTGATAACCCCTCCCCCAAGCCACTACCTCTCTGACATCTTATATAGCTGTTACAATATTATTGACTATCTTCCTTGTGCTATATTACACCTCCCGTGACTATGTGTGTGTGTGTGTGTGTGTGTGTGTGTGTGTGTGTGTATATATATATATATATATATGACTTACAACATTATTCTACTTCAGCTTCAGTTCTACAGCGCAGTGGTCAGGCATCTACACAGTCTTACCCCTTGATAAGTCCAGTGCCTATCTGGCACCTTACATAATCTTTACAACATTGTTAATTATATTCCCCATACTGTATTTCACATCCCCATGACTATACTGTGACTACTAATTTGCTCTTTCTAATCTCTTCACCTTCTTCCCCATTCCTTCCCCCCCTCATCTAGCAATACCAAAAAAACAAACAACCTTATTAAAAAATGGGCAGAAGACATGAAGAGGCATTTCTCTAAAGAGGACAAACAGATGGCCAGCAGACATGATAAAATGATCGTCACTAATAATTAGAGAAATGCAAATAAAGACCACAGTGAGATATCACTTCACTCCTGTCAGAATGGCAATCATCAATAAATAAACAAGCAACAAGTGTTGTCAAGGATGTGGAGAAAAGGGAACCCTCGTGCACTGTTGGTAGGATTGCAGATTGTGGCAGCCACTATAGATATAGTATGGAAGTATAGTATAGATATAGTATTTCAAAAAATTGAAACTGGAACTACGTTATGAATCAGCAATTCTACTCCTGGGCATCTATCCAAAGAAATCCAAAATGCTAATTCGAAAAAATAAACGCCATATGTCTTTTGATTGGAGCATTTAATCCACGTACATTTAAAGTAATTGTTTATAGATATGTAGTTATTGCCTTTATATTATTCATATTTTTTATCTCTTCTCAAAATTGTAATTCTCAAATGTCAGTGGGCATAAAGTCACCAGGGGAACTAGTTCTTTCTTTTTTTAAGTTTCCTGGAGCACATCCCCTGAGATTCTGATTCCATAGGTGAGTGATAGCTGGGGCTCAGCCACCTTTATTTTGATCAAAAAACTCTAATGCTGGTGGTTCAGTAAGTCTCTATGTAAAAACACCGTCATGAAGGATATTTATAGAACATAGAATGGTGGTCAGCATTCATAGAATACCTGAATAACTAAACCAGTAAAACTATAGTACTGGAGGAAGCAGTTTCCATCTGGCTCTGTTAAGTTTGCCCGGAAAATAAAAAGGTCTAGTGTTGAAATTATAGGCTTTCAATTACAAACAAAAATCTTATTAGCTTTCTTAAACATGCTTACCATTAGTTATCAGGGAAACTGGAAAATGGCTCAATGTAATTCAATACTGCCACTTAAAATATATGCATTCACTATTAAAGATAAACAAACTAACTCCTACCCTCACCCTCCACTTAGGTAAAGGTTAAATATATGCTTATTGAAGGAATTTGGAAAACACTGAAAAATAAAATAACAGCTACTCTATTGAACTTGCTCTGTAATAGTGCACTGTGGCTCCTATTTAAATTATCATTTAATTCTTGCAACTACTTTATGACATAAAATTTTAAAATTTCTATTTTATAGCTGAAGAAATAAATCTTGGAGAGGTTAAATTACTTACCCAAAGACACACAGCAAGTAAACAGAGGTTTAGTATTTAATTGCAGGTCAGATTCAGAAGCCTATGTGTGCCTTTGAACATTAATTCCTCTCCAGTGAAATCTTATTATTTCTAGTTGTGTTGACCACAGGTTAAACCTGTTAGCATTTGGTGCATTCTTTATGGTCCTTCAGAAGGCCTATGAGTATAATATTGAAAAGGCTGGTCTTTGGACACAAAATGATCTTGGCTCAATTTCTGGCTTTGACACTAATCTTGTGAGTTTGAGTAGGTTTTTCTTTTTTAAGTTTCTCTGAGTCTCAGTTCTCTTAGCTATAAAATGATGAGAATAATATTTACCTTGTGAATGAGAACAATTTAATAAGATAATGGTTGGGAAAAACGTAGCACTGTGCCTAGCTGATTATAATGACTCAATAAATGTTATATATATATATATATATATATATATATATATATATATACATATATACATA